>NC_041344.1:14731442-15031442 GCF_004354835.1 Perca flavescens | reverse complement strand
TAATATCCCTATATCGATATAATACAGACTTATACATAGTTGTTTACATGCCAGTGAAGATATATAAATGACATCACCATGTTTCTATTCCTGGAAAATCAGTATATTTGTAAGTTTAATGTGCTCATTAAAGTTCTCATATCTTGCTTATGTTTTACCTCAGCATCATGAACATCATGGTACAACTTTGGGCTATACTCTGCTGTCATATTCTATCATTTTTTAAATTGATTGTAAGCCAATACTGGGATTTAGTCATGAACGTAGTGCAGACTTCACTATTAAAATAGAATATATAATTAGAAGTTAAATGTGAAAAGTCATGTCTTTTTTGTATTTGGCTTCTCACCAGAATTGATATATCTCAAAGATGTTTGCTGTCTGCAGCTGAAACTTGTAGAGACAGACTAGAGAGGGGCTTCAGCTTGGCTAATTATCATGATAATCACACCAGAAATCTTTTGAATCAATGAAAGACGAATACTCTCAAACGTTATTGTATGAGGTCTCAGTCTTGTCTGTGTACATAGCAGACAGCACTCATCATTTGCATTTAATAAAGTTAACTCAGTCATGTTGATCTGTCTAGACCACATCAATTGTGTAGAAATGCCTTAACACACAGATTATTGTATTCCCCACACACTGCAAAAATATATTTTCTACATTTACACTTCAAAGACTTACAATAAAAAGAGATGTTATAAAAGGTTTATAAGATGTAGCATAACCAATGGCTTTTGGATCAGTTATCAACCATTAATAAGAATAAATTTTGGTTGGCCCGGTTGGGAATGCCTTTGACTTATTGGATCATGTGACCACTTAGCTGCCAGTAAAAGAGGTTCTGGGTCCATTTATTAACAACTTAGTAAGCATTTATTACCATCGTTTACGAAAGCAACATTAGGCTATTGGAGTTTTCTTCGCAACCCAAAATGTGTTATTAATGGCATAAAACTGATAAGGAATCAGTAAATGATTTATCAACCATAAACAGAGCCATTAGTTAGCCTTTAATGTATAACCACTCTATTAATGGTTGTTTTTTAGTGGTAAAGTGAAACCATAATGATTCACTGATGGAAAAATCGCTACAGCGAACAGAGGCACGCTCACATCTGTGACTGTTGAAAAACACTGATGGGCCAAAAACCAAACTGTCATTTGTAATTCAGGATATACTTTACAGTGTATAAAGTCAACATTATGCTAGGCTCATCGGCTACTTGTCAACACAGTTGACTTGTAGTTCAGTTACTATATTTGAACTGCTGCCCGGAAACAGAAGCTTCAAATGCTAACTTATTAGTCAAGTTAGGTTTAGTTAGGCTATATAGCCCCAAATCACAAGTTGATCTTAGAGGGCCATAAGCTATATCCTAGCCTGTCGATTCAGACAAGGAAAAACTCAAGAAGAGCAATAGTTGAGAAGGCCTACCTCAACATGCAAGCCTACAGAATAGACAAACATATAAATAGTAGAATTAGGCTACAAAATAAAGAAATAAAGATGCAGTATACAAAGTAGTATATAGGCTCAAAGAACTAGAGTTGCAAACTATCAGAGCAAAATTACTGAGAACTTGATGTAGCCCATAAAACAAATTAGCCAGGCATAGATAGAAGTGAAAGAGTTTCAATAATGTGTAGTGTAAATACTCCAGTTGTAGAATAATAAATACCACAATGTAAAATATTTTATGTAAAAATCATAGGCTACTTAAAAATCATAGGCCTACTTATTTAAAAGTAAAAAAGTATCCAAATAAATATTACTATTTATGCAGAAAAAACAGTGGCATATTGGATTATTAGGTTATTCTTATGTAGTAATGTGTATCAGCATAGTTGGTTGTGATTATAATTTCAACTACTTTATATTGTTGGGTAATCTATAACAACACCTCATATTTTATGTGTAAATCTTAGGCTATATTTTGTAAGCTATAGGCCAGAGCAGTGAGGTAAACGACTTGTAACGTGCATACAGTGGAAATAATCTAGTAAAGTAGCGAGAAGGCACTTCAGAGTTACTTCAGTATATAATAGTTGCATACCAGCTAGTTAAAAAGCTGAATAGTTTTTCTTGATGGGGAGCACATTTATAAAATAAAAATAAAGTGGTTGATTAATGAGTTATGTTGCCATGGAAACGACGGCAGAATCCAACTTCTGTCGCCATAGAACTGTTTCTGAGAGAAACGTAGGCCTAGCCTACTATTATTTCCACTTTACTTGGTTCGTACAAAGTCATAAAAAAACAATAGCTTGTTGCCCTGTTACATAGTGTAACGCGTTACACGGGCCGTGAGAAGCAGACAGTCTTTTGGCTGGTGGGTCACAGTCTGTCTCAGACCCTCCGACAGCAGTTAACCACCCTCCACCATCCCTCCATTGTTTTACTGCTGCCAGCCACACACACACACACACACACACACACCATGCAGGCTTCACTGCACACAGAGGCGGCGTGCATCGCGACATACAAACAGCTTTTACGCACGTCGACGAACATGTTTGCACAATCGATATGTACAAACACCTCACCTGTTATTACTGTAAATATGAGATGTAATTCTTTCGCCTCACCACAAGGATTCAGTGTGTAGGCTATTTGTGTCCAATGCATGCAGGGACTCTTAACACCCTTTCACGCCAACGTCGCGACAATATTCAAATTGGGATCCTTTGATTTGAATAGGAGCGTAATGAGATATGGTGGTGTATAATAAACGAAATAGGGGGTACTTCATGAGATTGAAGGCATGCTCCATAATTACCAGAGTTATTTCAGAAATGTTGCAAGAAATTAGAGGTTTGCATATAACTTAAATTAGGCCTATTTTTTATATTTAAAAAAACAAACAAAAAAAGCTTGGCAATAGCCAATAGTCCCTTTGACCCCAGCTTAATGTAAATCATAGCGAAAAATGAAGAAGTGTATATTTGCTGTTAAAATACAGTAGGCTATATTTAGATTACCTGACAGCTGAAGCTCTTCAGAGGATTGCATGAAGTCAACTGGTGGTCTATGAAGAAGGACCACCAGCAAGCTCTCCCTCACTCTCAGGGGTCAGAGGACTTGTTGTCAGATATGTTGGAGCTCATTTACATAGTGTTCCTCCATGTGTCAGGACAGTCCCAATAAAACTTCAGCTAAACATCTTGAATGAACCTTGAACATGCACATCTCCTCCTTGTTATACATACCCTGGTCATATGCAGTGTATTCTTTTTTAGTGTTGTTTATTTCTTAGTGTTTATTAAAGGATTCTATACCAAAAAAAAAAGAAAAAAAAGAAATGCAGTAATCAGCTAGTCTTATTGGGATCCACACATAACACACAGGACAATAATTACAATGAACATATATACCAATTACAAACAAAAAATGAGAGTAACAAGGTTTTACTAAAGTCTGCAGTATGTTTTAAAAGACATACACTGAACAATCTCCTGAGTGAAGTGGGAATCTGATGTGACCACGTCAGACATGTCTTGTTTTTTTTTAGAAGTAGAATAATAGATATTCGGCCTTATATGCATGATTTTGAAAAATGAAAGTGCACAAAATAAACTCTCTCTGCTATCATCCTCGGATAACCTAGTTCATTTTAATGAGGATAACTGACAGAAAAGACCGAGACGAGCCTCTTATTATTCCCGTAGCTGATCTAAAAATGTACATGGATGCCCCAAAGATACTGAAGATAAGATAAGATAGATAGATAGATAGATAGATAGATAGATAGATAGATAGATAGATAGATAGATAGATAGATAGATAGATAGATAGATAGATAGATAAACTTAAACAAATATTGAAATAAATGAAATAGGACTTCTTGATTTGTAAAATACTTTTGATTTGTCTATTTGTTTTACAGAATAGTGTCTATGAACCCTGTTTGTTTTTTAGTAATAGCCTATATTAAAAAAAATAGATTTTGATTACAATAGACTATATTTAAACAAAATCGAATTTGTGCTTTCCTTTATCACAAGTGAACAGAAATAAATAAATAATTTGAATGTGGATAGTAACGTCACACAGTTACAGAAACAAAGCTACAGCAGACAGAGTGAGTGAAATGAAAAGTCGTTATGGGTCGGGATTCAACAGGCTTTTTGTTTCGAGCTGGTCGACAGGATAGGCCTACCGGTGCTGCATGAGTTACTGAATTTAATAAAAGTCAAGAAGACACTTCTTGTAATTCTGAGACCAACACGTTGATTTGGGCACAACTTAATTGGGTAATAGTTTAAATAAACACAGAAACATATACGTTTTATGAAATAAACAGAATACATTTCTGTTTGCGCATGGCTCAAAGGTTTAAGAGGTTTTATTTCAGAATTTTATTTAAAAACAATTGCATTCAGCGAAATAAACTAACACTGTCCTCTTTTTGTTTCTGCTAATGATGTTTATGCCCGTAACCGTATTTTCAACAATCGACCCTTTGACATCATATCTTCAGTTCTAAACCCGAAAAAGTAACCTATATTTGTTCATTTTCAAGCTAGTTTTCTTTTCTAATTTCACGTTTTTCTAAAATAACGCATTTCGGAATAGCCCACATAGAACGACTATTATTTTGTATTTTATTTTTAATGGTTTTGATTTCTCCTCCTTTCATGAAGTTACAACAGAAAAAGCTAGGACAGCACTTAATCAGGTGAAATGCACCACCGTCAAAAAGGCTGCATTCCCTTTATTCTCATTTTTTATAGCTGAAATTGGCGACTATACTTCACATTTTCAAATATGAATTGTTTAAATATTTGGCTTCATAGTCTTGTAATTTTTTGATTGGCTATTAATAATAATAATTTCGGATGCCCAGCAGCACAGGTGTGACTCACAGAGCTGCTTCCAGCTGATTACTGCTCATTTTATTAACTAAAATATGGGTTGAAGAAATATGACACTGCAGCCTATTACATATTTAGAGCAGCTGCAGTCTTTGAAATTAGTTTTTATCTTGTGCACAAGAGATCAGCAAATCGCGTTTCTTTAAAATGTAAAAGCATCATAAAATCAAACGTATCGATCTCAGATGAGGAATCTCAGCATGATATTTTCAAATGCAGCGCATATGTCATGCAGCAGATGACAAATCTTACTTGCAACGTGTTTTTTTTAATTTTTTTTAATTTTTATGCATTTGTATTATTGGGGGCCGGCTATAGTCGCTCATTTTTGCTGCTGTGGTCTTGAGCTTATAGCCTATCAGCAGAGTTGGTAGGTAAACATGTTTAAATCCCTCAGTCCACTACTACAGTATATGTGATGTAGGCTATTTGCAGTGTTTTCAGTAAAACCTGATGGTTTAATAGGCCTACGTTTTTCTGAGTGAAGACTAATTAAAAAAATATATCAGCGAGATATTTGGCCCCGTAACAGCGAGGTGATAACGCTGTTTTTGGCGCAGGAGTCACAGCAGGATGCATGTTTCTCTGTTCTCCTGCTGCCATCATGAGGACATTGTGTGTATTACATCCACACCACCGTGGATTATTAAATCTTAGCTATCTGCTGCCCCTCCTGGCCAAAGAGCGTACAGTCAATGATAATAATCTTCAACTGTTTTTATTCACCTGTAATAGCACAAATGCTTCAGTTTAAATCCCCAAACTGTTCTTAAACCAAATATTTGGTGACTTTCTTTATTTGTTCATCCATGATGGTCTTAAAAGAACACCTGGATTCATGGAGGTGAAAACTTTGTTTTATTTTATTTATATACATAAATGATATAGGGTGAGATTGCACATTGATGTATCGCTAATAAAGTATGTTCACAAATGTACATGCATATAGCAATGAACTACATGAGAAAACAATCAAACAAAACCCATCACACAATAAGAGGTGAAAACTTTGTTGATTTTATTTTTTCAAATTGCATGTTTTTTTTTAATTAAAAGATTTAACATTTTCTTGAGGAAAGGCGCTTGCCGAATATGTGCACCTAAGTCTTCTACAAACCGAGGGAAAACACTATGATGGTATATGTTTTTAGCTCTTGCAAGCATGTGAAATAACATTAAGGTGTAAAAATGACTTCCTTGTGTCTCAGCCAATGTTCAATTTAATGAAGCATTTAAGGAAAATAAGATTTTATGATTTTGTTATTTTTTGTCTTGTCAGTAATCTTGTTTTATTCTAACTTCATGTTATTTGATCCATATTCAAACATTCTTCTGTGGACTAACCCAAACACGGCTGCTGCTTTATCTTTGAAATTACTTGCAACTGAATTATGAGATTTCTCTCTTTGTAGGTCTACATGTTTATGGGCACATTTATCAGTGAAAATGCATTTATGAAAAAGACAAACTCCCTGCAGCAATAGAATGGAGACAGACTGAGGGAGAAGAATAGAAGTCCAGAATAGGAAAAGCCACGAAGGAACAAAGAGGAAATTTAAAATGTGTACTGCATTGTGTGAAGCTGCCTTCCTCTGGTCAAATTACTTTTTATTGTTTCTTTAAAGTAAACAGTAAATGGTCAAAACATAGACAGTATTTAATTATACTGACCTTATTAAGGGTCAGTGGTGAAAGAAGTACTATTTTACTGAAGTGAAAATAGCAATACAGCTTTCTACAATTACAAGTCTCACATTCAAGATTTCCCCTTAGTAAAGTATTAAAGTAAAAGTACATGTTGGGCATAACTGTGCCTTTCAGAGAGTCATATTATTATATAATATATCATATTATTGAAATACTATTACTGATGGTTTAACACGTAAGCAGTATTTTAACGTTAGAGCTGGTGGAGGTGGCTCACATTAGAACTACTTTATATAGCCTACTGTTGGATAGTTTCATCTATAGCACAGTCAGTAACTTATCATATTTTATAAATTGATGGAGTTTTGTTTGTAAAATCTAAATCTGTAAAGTAACTTAAGCTATCAGATGTAGAGTAAGAAGTACAATATTTCCCTCTGAGATGTAAAAATGTACCATGCTGAGGCTCTGCCACTGGCATGGCTAAGAAATGGTTTTGTCCCAATAAGACTGACTGCGATCCAGATAGAATTTGACAAAACTACTAGCTTTTTCAAGAGCTTTAAACATTATCAGCCAAGTTTGCTCAGTTGTAATTGAGGTCGACTAACTTGGCTAAATTTATAATTGATTAACTTTATTTGTTTAAACTGTATGTATGATATAAGTCATCACAAGTTTGCATGTTATTTTATTTAGTATAACTTGAAGATATATCTTATAGAATCAAGGCTGACCTATACAGAAATATGAATCACCAGTACTAGAAAACATCCTCATGAGTAATAAGAGTGACAAATGGCTTTAGTTTCCACGATAAAACGAGATTATAAAAGAATAACATGATGGCAGAGTGGAGTGTGGGCAGCAAAGTGGGGCAGACATGCATAGAGAGCACTTTGGCTTGTTTTTGTCATTACCACAGCTACCGTAAAGCACATTTCCAGGCATGTAGATGGGATATGACGACCCCTCAGGTTTGGTCACTCCTGATGATGGAAACACATTTGTCAAACAGTGAACTTGCTTGTTATGCTGCCCTTTGTTCAGGTTGCACATGTGAACAGGATGACTGAGTTGGCTGCATAACTCCAACCGCTGTTTGTTGGAATATTTACTGTAAACTGATGGAATTATAAATTGGATTTAGATATGTACTGTGAGACAATATGCATTTGTCAACTATCAGGAAATTTTGCCATATGGTTGTAGCTCTCTTTTTCACATCTCTGGTTGTAGACCGTTGCATCAATGCGGTTAAGCACCTGGATTTGTCAGGTGTTTCATTTGCTGAATTAACCAAAAACAGACTGGATTTTATCCATATGACAACTACTGACTGAAAACAATAATTATGTCAATGTATTTCAATCTAGTACAATAGTCCTCTAATACATATTACCTTGGAAATTTTATAATATTAAATATTTGTTGAGAGCGTGTCAGAGACATGTTTGTTTCAACTTAATGTAATTTTAAGGCTGTTATTAGTACTGTTGTTGTCCAGTGCAGTATTATATTGAGGTGTCCATGCCTAGTGGATGCCTACTGTATATACTGTACATACTGTCTGTGTATGCCCCTTAAATTGAATTTATGCAAGCAGCATGAAGCTGATCTTAGTAACCGTGTCATGCTGTTGAAACAATTCTACAGTAACATCCTCCTCACATATTCATTGAGAATACTATTATGGTTTTTAAAAAAAAGTTGGAACAGCATTATCAAATAAGCTTTTCACCCACGTAGCACATCTCTTAACAAAATCTCTTTTCAGAGAAGCTTCCATAGACTCTTCGCAGTTTACTCTCTCTCGTGAAGAGAGTTTCACCACAATGGAAATAAGTCTTGGAATTTGAGTCACCCTTGACATTTTGTTGATTAAGATTCTCTGCTTTTTCACATTCTTTTTTACTTAAGCCACTGCTGACAAAGTGTCCTTGAGTCAAACAATGAATACCAAATTGCAGAAACTGTAAATGTGAGCGGTGAAACTGTACACAGAGGAGACGGCTCAATTGTTTAAGGATCAAACTCCCAACCTTGTAATTAATCTGCTCTACCAACAGCAGCCACCACACTAAATAGTTAAAGCTATTGAACTGTAGCTGGTGGAGAACATTTAACACATGCCCACTCTGTTCTTTTGAGGAGCCTGAGGCCAATTCTTTCTGGAGTTTCTTCAGCTGAACTTCCTTCCTTTGCGGCCTGATCTCTCTGCCCTCTGTACCCTGCATTTCATTTGTTATGTCTGCCTCTGGACACTATTATGCTACAGACTTTGAGTTACTACTTACCGCTGGACTTGATTCAAATGACTTTTATGAACTTCTCAAAACTTCCAGGTCATCACAGGATTCTTGAAATTCTTAGCTGCTTTTCTTGGAGGCGTTTAGATCCCTTTACATGGTTCTTATTCTCTGCTGCTTAACTATTCTGCTTCACTGTTCCCCCTGTCCATAGTGATGTCCATGCTTGAGCTGGGTGTCCATGATGTATAGTATCTGTACGCCTAATTGTAGCTTGTGGGTTTAAATCCGACAAATGAAGCCAGCTTTCGATACTTTGTTTCTATTCCAAGATGTCTCGTATGAGGCAACATGTCGTGTTTTATCTCTGTCAGCCGCTCTATTCCCAGTGGTACACAGCATTAGATCTGATACAGCATTTGTTTTTAAACTAGGACACACGTTTGCCTAGAAATCCAGAGGAAAGAAGAATAATGCTGGCAGCACGTTACTAGAAATGCAACATTTTTTAAAAGCAATTTTTGTTTTAACTCCCTGGAGAGTCAGTGCACATCGGTGTGATCTCAGTTACAGGATGAACTGTGTCCACTGGTTTTCCACTGGTAGCCTATATAAGAGCCAACTGTCATGACCAGGATAATTTAATATATTTTAACATATTTAAAATTTGCAAATGGCCTCCTACTGTCCTCACCACCCCCTGTGCATTGTCCATGTACGTTGTCACCTCTGAATTGAGGAAATAGTTAAACATAATGGCAAATGCACTTATTTGCTTGAGTTAGACGAATAGAGTAACTGCCCTGATATGTTATGTCAATACTGAGCTTTAGAGGTGGTACACCAAATTATTTGTTACTTTCGAACTGAGACAGGCCAGCTTTCCGCCTTGTTTTCAGTCTTTATGCTAAGCCAAGCTAGCCAAGTGGCTAAACAAAGTTCTACCATTCAAACTGCAATTGAAATGTCCATTAGCCTTCATTCGTTTGCAATTTGAACTGTGAAGATAGCCCTTACCAATCTCTTTTAGTTTATATCAAGAACATAAAACTTCTCATTCTCATCTCACTAGTACTTTATTTTTCCAAAATGTGGAACTGTTCCCTGAAATACAGTGCAGGTAAAGCCGAAACGGACAGCTTCATCATGCACCCAGAGACCCAGATACCAACCAATACTCCTGATGTAGAATAAAATATCTGTTCTCAAGGCAATAACATTTATGTTCAATTTTAAACTTTCTGTTTTAAAATGCAAAAAAACTTTTGACATTTTTAACAAAGCTCAGGGAGACAAAAGTTATTTAGCTGAATTATAAGTTTCTCTTTCACACAATGAAAAACTCCACTTCAAAGCGCCTGTCAGTTTCTCAGTAAAAAGAATTGGACAGATACTGCTGCAGCAACCTAACAAGCTATACTGTCGCACTGCAGAACCTATTTGAATGAAACTGGGAGCGATAATACGTTTTTCTGGCTCACAAGGACAACAGACAATTTTCAGTATCGTGTCACAAACTGCTTGTTCATTCTGATCAAAACAACATTAAATGCACCCTGAAAATTAGAATCAGCTTTATTGGCCAATTATGTTAACACATACAATAGCTCCTGTTCTATACTTAAAAACAAATTTACATTTGGATACAAATGCAGGCATGCAGCTAAACAAATAAAAGCAAACTTATGGGCAAGAACTGGACAGCAAACAATCTGTGGGTGAGTTTGTTACTGTACAGTATAGACTACTGTATATACAGGGTTGTGCTACAGGGAGTGCAGCTGCCCTGGGGTGGCTGAAGGGGGGCAGTTTGGCAAAAAAATGTTGGTAATTTAATTTCATTTAATTTTTGTTTGGAATATGAATAACATTTAATTTATTAGTTGATATTATACTTACATGGTGCATTTTCCAAATAAGTTACTGTGTAATCACAATATTGAACAATACCTTGGAAAGTAGATTTGGCTGGGGTGGGTGGGTTGGGTTCGGAATAGGGAGTCACCTATAGGTAATTTTGCCCCATGTCCCTCAAGAGGGTTAATCTGGCACTGTTATAGATAATAAATTGGTCTGCATACCTGCATGTTTTTATTGAAATCTTAGCAGTTCAAGTCCAATGAATAGCTTGAAATGGTACAAAGATAAGTGGTGAACTGCCTGAGGTTAAAAAAAAAAGTAAGGTTACCCAAAATTGAAAAATAATGTACATTTCAGAATTTTACAAAAAGGCCCTTTTCAGGGAACAAGAAATGGGTTAACAATGTAAAGCTGTTCTGCAGCAATGGAGGTTGATCAAGCTTTGAAAGTTGGTGCTACCAATTCCCACAGGTGTTCCAACTTGTCTGGATTACTTACAACCCCCTCTGTTTGTATAAAAGTATTGTTGGAACACACTGTGGTACCCTACCCTCGTGAGCATTATTTGAACAGTATTGTACTGCAGAAAGTAGTGTGTTGCCATAAAAATGGCGGGGAAAAGGCAATTAACAATGGAAGAGAGACAGACCATCATAACACATAAGAATGTTGGTCTTTCCTACAGAGAAATTGCGAAGAAAATCAAGGTACAGTATTCAGTATTCTTCACCATCAAAAGGCACTTAGAGACTGGGGGAAACTCGGACAATAAGAGGTCTGGCAGACCCAACGCCACAACAGAATCAGAAGACAAGTTTCTGAGAGTCAACAGCTTGCGTGGATAGGCGGCTCACAGGACAACAGCTTCAAGCACAGCTTAATAGTGGTCGTAATAAGCAAGTCTCAGTTTCAACTGTAAAGAGAAGACTTCGAGCTGCAGGTTTGATAGGTCGAGTTGCAGCAAGAAAGCCATTGCTAAGACGTCAGAATAAGAAAAAGAGGCTTGCCTGGGCCAAGAAACATCGTCAATGAACTACTGAAGACTGGAAGAAGGTGCTATGGACTAATGAATCAAAATTTAAAATCTTCAGTTCATCACGCAGGATTTTTGTACGCCGTCGAGTAGGCAAAAGGATGGTTCCTCAGTGTGTGACATCAACTGTCAAACATGGAGGAGGAAGTTTGATGGTCTGGGGCTGTTTTGCTGGATCCACGGTTGGTGATTTGTACAGAGTGAAAGGCACCCTGAACCAAAACGGCTACCACAGCATTTTGCAGCGCCATGCAGTACCCTCTGGTATGCGCCTAGTTGGTCAGGGGTTCATCCTACAGCAAGATAATGACCCAAAACATAAGTCCTATGCCAGAACTATCTTAGCAAAAAAGAACAAGATGGTTAGCTTAAAAACATGGAGTGGCCAGCACAGTCAGCAGACTTAAACCCCATTGAGCTGGTTTGGGATGAACTGGACAGAAAAGTGAAAAGTGCCACACACAGCTGTTATATCTGCAATAGGGGGCTACTTTGATGAATCAAAAATACATTTTGGTTTATAAATTGATTCCATGATTGCTTTTTTAACTTAAATTGTTTATTTGTTCTATTCTTTCATTTCAGAGTACAATAAGACATTGAACTGCATGAATTTCAATAAAAACCTGGAAAAATTGGGGTGTTCTAAAACTTTTGACCAGTAGTCATGTCAATAGTATGTGTGTTGCACTAGCTTATATTACACAGCAGGCCTATGATTGTGTTGCTTTTTATCTCACACATATTATAGACCTCTCAGCTGATTTAACTGTCCATGTGTTCCTGGTTACTCTACATAGGCTATGCAGCTTCTTCTTTTTTACAAGGCGACTAGTTTAAAAAGAAAATAACATCACACCATAACAGACGATTAACGCCTGCCAACACTCAACATTTCTCTATTTAACAACCTAGCAGGTCTTAACAGTCGGTTATTCGCTGCTTTACAGGGCTGTGATGGTACAGACGTGAAAAACAAATGGCCTAACGGGTTCTCTTATGGAAAGCAGGCAGGGCACAGTGGGGCTACAGTGACATTTTCCCCACATGCAAAATCATGCAAAAGGTAAATACTGAAGCGGAGGGATACAAACACAGTATTGCAGAACATGGCCGTCACCTCCGTCATGTCCTCTCGCAAAGACCAGCCCACTTTGTGACACTGCGCTCTGATTGGACGAGAGGTTCGCACGTCAGCTTCTTATTGGATTTTCAACGGGTCAATCACGGGAAATGTCAATGACGTCGATCGTATACTGGGTACGCTGTATGCCTGGGTGGACTGTATAGTTACTTCAACATTAAATGGAATAAAATGCCGCGGATTCATGTAAATAGAGACGTCGCTTCAGCGTAATTAATTAATGCTTCTTAATTAAGACATTAAGACCCCTGGAGCGCGTGTCGACTGGCTTATTTTCGGCTTTTTATCAGCAATATTTCAGGGTAAGTGGAGTGATACATTTCCTTCCTGCGTCTTTTCTCCTCGAACAGATCAAACCCTGCTAGCTTTAAATATAGCAAAGTAATTAAGCTTCACTGTACTGATTTATATTCCATAGAAGAATAGTTTTAATTTGAATACAAATGTCCCTTATGTGATTTAAAGTAGTGCGTGCTATAACGTTAGCTCGCATAGCCGAGTTATATGGAGAGTGTAAAAGGAAGGCAATGGCTGTCGGTCTCGTAACTTGAAAATTGTGAAATGGCCTGTTTAGAGTAGCAAGTCCTTTGCTCTGTAAATTAACCCCGGTTGTGGTGTTTTAAATCAGGGTATTAGGTTTGTTAAAAATCAGGACACACGATTTGATAGCAGTCTTAGCTTCCAACCTGTCAAATTAGAGTCGACCCTGTAGGGTACCTGTCGGCCGTCAGTGGGCCTACTAAGTCTCCAGACTCCATCTGTCATAATGTTCGCAGCTGTTCCAGCTTCATTTTTTCAGCTTCCTTCTAAGAGGCTCAAGAAAAAGAATATTTTCCTGCACTGGTTTAAGTTTGTGTGTAGTAAATTGGTGAGATTTTGTACAAAAGACAAACTATTATAATGCCAGATGCCAAGCGACGATGCTGTTGGCAGGTAAAGGGCATTTGCATGGCTTTATTCACTGTAAGTCTAACTGCATTCTTTAACATACTGTACCGTAAGAGCAACCCTATTCAAATTAGGGCACTGATTATGGTTTAGCATGGGGCTGTATGCATTCAGTGCACTGGAAATCAGCAGTTACGATTTTTGGTGCCATCCCAAGGTAGATACCAAAGCGGTTTGGCAAGAAGTAGGCCAGTTTAACAGAGTGAAACACCACTTGCCATCCCTGCAGATGGACTCGTATCACCATTTGAAGGTAGTACAGTGACCGTGATTGAGAGCATAGATGACACATTTCATCAATCAGTTCTCAACCAGCAGCATGTTTATTGTAATGTGTAATATGTGTTTAGGATTTACTGCTGAATCCTTATTTTTTAGAAGTCCAAGCCAAGTCCTTCATGTCCCAAAGATTCCCATTTCTCTTCTTGCCTCGCAGCAGGATCAACAACTTGGCTGCCCAATAACTTTGCTACAGTATCATCACATCAACAGAAGTATTTTATTAAAACGCTTGAAATAAGTGTTGAAACTTGCAGTTCCTGTTGGTAGGACTTTGAGCTGACAAAGCTATAATGGTTGGTTGCCAAGATGAACAGAATTAAATCAACCGAGGGTTTCTCAAAGTCCACAGCAGCATAAGATTGCCTTCAGTTGTTGAATTGTTAGCATAATTTGTGTGTATGGGAATTTGAACTTTTGTCTCTCTGGTCAAATACAAGACAGACAACGAATCAAACAATTAATGATATTTCTTGACTTTGCACAGATGTAGCAATACCAGAAAAAAGTTTTTATTTTGCAGCTAATGTGAGAGAGGAGAGACCAAAATGGATGAGGATTTATAAAGTGATTGAAATAGACATTTAACTACTAGGCCTATATAACACTTTAAGTGTACAGTATACAGTAAATGCAGTGGCAACATCTTTCATTCCAAGTTTCAGTCCTGTATGTTGGTTGAAATACTTAAGGTTTGTCTAGAATGTTGTAATTTATTTTCTCAACTTCTCAAAAATGTATCATAGTGATAGTCAGACCATTGCTATGCATGTGCCATGAGACAGACACACACACACACACACACACACACACACACACACACACACACACACACACACACACACACGCACAGAGACTTTGAACCTACCGATACTTTGAGTGGAGGCAGCCTGTCCTCTCTCCAGTCCCTCCTGTCATTTGAAGCTGCATGCTTATTTAAGCCCTTGTCTGTAAATCTTAAACCCCTTAATGAAGAAGGTCGCGTCCAATGATACAGATGTGAATTTCGTGCAAGCATAACAAAATGCGGAGTCCTTTTCCACCGAGTAGCCTACGCAAGGCAGTCCCTGTTCAAATACTAGAGGAAATTTTTTTTTCCTCAACGTAACCTGTTTGGGTTTGTCCGTCACACCCCATGATTCAACAGTTAGTTGTAGCCCAAATGCTGCCCGTCACGTCGTAGCCTAACTTTCTTTTTAGTAAGGCCGTGATAGGCTGTTGCAGTGTAGATTCCCATCAATCAAACAAAAATCACACCATTGTTTATTTATATTTTTAATGTTTTAATGATAAAGAATGCAACATTAATGCAACACAAAATTAGCAACTATGATAATATAAAATTAAAGTAATTTTTTTAAGAAGTCTGTGCCTCAAGTGCACAAGCATTTTGGGGGGCGGGCCCGGCCCCCTATGGCCTGCCCATAGCGATGGGTGTGGTGATAGTATTTACATTTTTATTGTAACTCCTTTTTGATTGTGTCAAGTGCAAGAGAGTGTAAGACCTCATGTTTTTCACGGGAGGCCTTCATTGATTTGCCTGCTAATGCAAATTTTATAGCAAGACATAGGGCTGGGCGATAAAACGATAACGATATGTATCGCGATAGACACATAATCAATATCAATAGAAAATGCGGTCGATAAAACGTTCGATAACTTGTTTTTCTTCATCAGAAGAAACCAGAGGTTGTGAATCAAGTTTGGTTGCATGAACAAAGGCCCTCACTCTCTGGCAACCTAGCAACATGGGGAGTGACACTCTAACAGCCAATCATGTAACAGTATCATTTTTGGTTGCGCCACATCGCTGTCTCGTGTTCTTCAATAACAGAACCGGCGTGGAGTGGAAAGTGAGTGCCGGAGCGAGCGAGGAAATTGTTGATAAAACAGAAAAAAGTCAGTATGGCAGTTTTGGGGATTTTATAAGTCTGACCGTAGTCAGACCAATGTAAATCAGACCGTCGTCCCCACCAACACTGGTAATAGGCCTACCATAAACTTGTTTTACCACTTTAGCCGCGCTCACACTTTCGAGCACAGCCGTATTCGCCATCAACGTCCAACAACATCTGCAGCTGCAACACTGCACAAGCAGCAGACCACCATGGAGAGGTACTCTGCATCAGCGCCTTACTAAACGCTACAAAGAAATAACGGAGGCCGACATGCTGAGCACTGTCCAGAAGCCAGGTTACCAACCTAGCACTAAACCTGCAGAAAATAGTTCCCCTAACACTTTGCACTATTTTATGACACTTTATTAAGCATTTCTTACTTATTCGTTAATTTTGCACCTTAATGTTAAGAGATAATTGTTAAGTGTTCATTGTGATTTTAGACCTGTTTACATTTTAATTATGTTTTCCATGGTTGTGTTGACATTTCTGCTTTTATAATTGAGGGGATTATAATCAGAGCAGGGTTAAGTTTTAAATAAAAATGTTTAAATTTAATATATTTTTCTCCTGGTCCTTATTTTAAATAGGTCATAAAAAATATCAATAATTATCGATATCGACCGATATGAAAAACTTATATCGTGATACAGTTTTCAACCATATCGCCCAGCCCTAGCAAGACATGAGGGGGAAATAATATATTGCAAAAGAGTTTAATAAGACATGAAAAATAAGTTATTATTAAACTTGTCTGTGTAGGCATTATGATTTGAGGAGATGTTTTTATAGCAGTCAGTCAACTTGTAATTTGTCTAATTTTCTATTTTTTTTATGGTTACAACAGCTTATTATCAAGTAGACTTATTTCACAGCTCCAACATAAAAAAAAAAATGCCATTTACAGAACTACAAAATATAGTAAGTTTCTACTGTTCTTGTCAGGAACGATCAATCAGTATGATATTCTGTGAACTGAAATAAATAGCTTAGTGGTTAATTAGTTGGTTGACAGAAATGTAGTCAAACTATTTTGATAATTAGCCAAAGTCATTTTTTAAAGCAAAAATGACCATCATTATTTGATTCCAGCTTCTAAAATGTGAGGATTTGTGCTTTTTTCTTTTTCTTTTTTCAGATAAAAAATAAATTATAATGGACATTTTCCCTATTTGCTGACACTATAAACAAATCTGCAGAGAAAATAATCCGCATTTTGATCGATATTAAGTCAATGGTTAGAAATCCGCTTTAATTGTGTGTAATGTAACAATGCATCGTGAGTTGGTTAAAAATCAATTTAATTGTGTAAAGATTACAACCAGATGACATCAAAAATGATTTGCTGAATGCTATTTTTAAACAGCCCAGGGTGTGACGCTATCTAACATTACACAGCAGGTAATGTTAGCCTGCCGTTAGCTAGTAACATTAGATTGCTTAAACACAGTTAAAATGCTGACAGCTAAACGGTGTAGTGTGATGTATTTCACTGGAAAGGATTCCATCACCAAGCCATAAAACAATCTGCAGCTAAAGACACAGAGGAGACTAGCTTGTGATTAGCTTTGACACAACGTGACCACTGCCGCTGTAAACAACAGAGATAGGACTGTTGTTGCTTTTGAGTACAACTCTGTAAGCTTATGTTGCGTTTAATGTTCTTGTAAAATACCTTTCTGCCATCTAGTGTTTCTTCGATTTGTCGTTTAACAGCAAATGACTGGTAATAAAAGTTGTTCTTATAAGTTATTTAAATCATTTACATTTAACCATATGGCCTTGGCCATAAACAAGCCTTTCTTTAATCTTTTTTTTATTATTATTTAAGCTAAAATACTAGGAGTGCAAATCAATGGCTCTGTCCATCTTTGGGGAGTGGAAATTGAGCCATTAAGGCCATCCTAAACCCCTGTCTGAGAGCTGTGGAAGGGCAAACTCCACTGCAAGTCACGTTTGAGGCTCTACCATACATGTCAGGGCTTTGTCACATTTCATTGGCTAGTGCATAATCTGCTAAAGTTCATGGCCACTAATTACACTCTCCAAAACAGACAGATGTCTACCCTAATCTTGATTGCGCTCTCCTTCATCAGAATAATATTCAAGGTTTGCACTTGAATGATTCAAATCACATGTGCGTTGCTCACTTTTTTACCTGACTGACCAAATGTATGCCCTCTTAAGATAATGAGGCAAACCGGGTCCCTTTTCCCACTATTATACACTTCTATCTATAGTGTCTTTTAAATTGACACATCAACAGTCTTTTTTGCTCCTTTGGCTTCCCATATGTCACAGAGCGAGCTTGGTTTGGCTGCATGCAGGGCTCAGTTTTAGCCAAGCGGCGACCTCTTGTCTTGGCGTCCAATCAGTCCTCCGGCCAGCTCCTAATTGAGCCATCAGCCCCTTAAGGGGGAAGAGGAGGGATGAACATGTCAATTACAGTAATGAGGGGGCAGCCATGCAAAGGGCAGTCAGGGAGAGGGAGGCTAGACAGAAGCCTTGCAGTGTAGCCCCATTCTGGTCAATTCACGGCTAATCAAAGATAATGTTGTTGCATGACAGTGGTAAAGTCAGTAGGGAAGAGCAGTTTCTAATAATGTTTCCCTTTCACAGTGGGAAATTTTCTTCTTGTCTTGTGGAAATTGTTGTGTTGAGTTTGTGCTTTACAGTTGATGTTAATGAATGATCTATGATGATGTCTGAATACCGATATATTATGTATGAAAAGCTCCATGCAGGCGCAGCACAAACCAAATAATACATTATTCTTTCTTTGGAGTATTGTGTTAGTTTTGCAGGCTGTCCAAAGTAATTGCTAATCTGTATATGTTTGATAATGGACATCATTAAGAGGGATTTAAACACTTAGGGTATTTTATCATTGTTGCCATCACAGAAAAGATTTGTTGTATAAACATATTGTAGCATTTTGGAACCTCAAATATAAATGTACTTTTTTTTTTTTTTTTTACATGATTTATGTTATTCAAAAAAATTGACCAAGTAGGTCCTTCTACAGCAGTGATTCCCAACTAAATGTGCTTGTATTTAGAGGGTAGCTAATTTAGGCTAATAGAAGCTATAATATACTGCAGAAACAATTATCGGCAGAAATGTACATAATCATTCAAGTCAATTATCAAGCAAATGCCAAAGATTCCCTTCTCAAATGTAAGGATTTGGAGCTTTATTCACTGTAAAAAATTAAGAATGTGGCAGTGGCTCAGTCTGTAGAAGCCTGGTTGACACCTGACTCTTCTCAGTTGTAACTGAGAGTAGGTCTGGGCAAGGTTCATTCGCAGCTCATTTCCAAAGGGGCAAACAGAACAAACAGACACCCTCAAATGCCTCTGGGTGCATTGGATAGTCCTTCAACCAATCAGACCAACGATCCGGGTGACGCGACAGCGGCATCAACGGGTTGCTGCGCTTCGGTAGCCGTCATGTTGAATGTAAACAATAAGCTGCTCGCCGACGCTGCTGTATCGTCATCGTGTAAAGCCCGCCTCAATGATTGTGATTGGTGTAAAGGCCGCCTCATCGGTTGTGATTGGTGCCTCGATTTGGAAAAATTGGAAATGGGCTTGAATGGGCTCTTGGCCAGACTGACTTGCAGAGCAAATGTCAAATTTGCCGGAAGTTTGTCAGGGTTTTCCCAGGCTAAGTCTGTAGGGAACCATATACGGACCAAAGTACAGAGTGTGAACTGGTAGCTGGAGAGGTGCCAGTTACCTCCTTGAGCAAGGCACCGAACCTTAACACCAAATGTAAAAAAAGAAGAAAATTCTTAAAAACTGGTGATGCACTTATTTGCCGATATCCTGTAACTATCTGTATACTTGACTACGTAAATGGAAGTCGTAGGAATAATTTGTATGGGTAACATGAGGCTAGGGATTGTTCTGGTGCCAGAATGAATAGTAATAGGGAAAACACTGAATTTAATGCTGACATAGAAAAATAAACTGAATTACCTCACGGCCAACACCTGACCTGATTAATAAGGTCAGTATTGGTGCCGATACCAATCAAATCGCTGTAACCCTTGTGAAAACTAGTTGGCAAGCAGACAGTAAAGTGAAAATGGATTACTTAAAGTAAATATGATTGATCAATGGGCTAAAGTTGCATATGCTACTGTTGACGTAATACATGGCACTGATAAATGACACTGAGATTTAAACTTTAAAATATGATGGATTTTATTACAACTTCTGATTAATTCTCAAGCTAAATTCTCTGAAGTTTTGAAATGTGGTTTGCGGAGGCCCCATCTGCACTCCACTGGCGTTTTTCAAATTTTCCATCTGGCCTAACGACAATCCCACAGGAGAGCATGGACATGGATGGTCAAGACTGGAGTGAAAACCTAACACAATTGCCACAGGGCTAAACAAATTTAGCTTTGGGATCCATTTGCAGTCACTGTCAAATGTTCACCTCCAGAGGTGTGGTTGCCTTGTCAAACCAGTTCATATTCTTCTTGATTAAGGATATTCCACACGCACCAAAAAAAGCCCAAGGTGGTATAAGAAATCCTCATATTTGAGAAGCTGAAACCATGGTCATGTTTGGCATTTGTGCTTGAAAAATGACTGAAATGATTATCAATTATCAAAATATCTGCCAATTAATTTTCTGTCAATCTTCTAATTAATTGCCAATTAATTGACCATTCCTTTCAGCTCCAGGGAACACTTGATTTATGCACCAGAGCAGCCACCCTAAATGCAAAACTTCAGCATCACACCTGACCAGGTTTAATTAACTGTTGAAGCTAGAATTGTGATTATATTATTAACTGTGCAGCGCTACTGTACACTTAAATCATTATGATCCATATCATGAAGATTAAGTGACTAATTTGGAAATCTAGATAGAGCTGTAACAATTCAACATTTTGTGGTACAATTAATTGTCTCAGAAATAATTTAGATTAATTTGTCTCTTTCAGTCAAATTTAAAAATATTTCTTTATTACTTTTTTAAACAAATTAAATGTTTGAATGAATTCCAGCTTATATCTTTTGGTTATATCACTGTTATGTGACCCAGGTATTGTAATAACACAAATACACAGCCTATGAAGTAAACCATGCCTTTTTATTATCATAAAACATTTTTTCTGTAACCAAGAATTTGGAATTAACCAAATCCTTATGCCAGTGTATTTCACCTGTTATTTTGGTACAGAGTGTTGGCTAGATACCTTAATGTGTGTCTAATGATTTATTCATTTTTAAATGCATGATCCTCATCAACTAATATCATCGATTTTATTTCTTTCACGTCTCGTTTTGATATTTATATGTATATTTGAGTAACCTTTCTGTCTCTTGCAGGAGAGGACCGCCGCCCTCCTCACCACAGCAGCTGCAGGGAAGTTTGTCACTTTCGTCCTTGTTGTAGAAACAATGAACTGAGGACCCCAGCGCCTCAACATCACATATCTCCGCAGCACCCAGTATTCACCCTCGCCGTCCCGTCAGTAAAAGGAGTCGACATCGTGTCCTCACCACACCTGGGCAGAGAAATGTGTGTGTGCGTGTATCCTCGGATGCATGACTGTGTCTAAATGTTTTTGGGCTGAAGTAAGCGGTAGTAGACTGCACTTCCTCTCTCACCCTCTGAGAGTCTCTTCTCCAGTTGACTGACTACGAAATTTGTCTCCACAATTGCAAAGCATCATGGGTAGGAAAAAGATTCAGATCCAACGGATCACCGATGAAAGGAACAAGCAGGTAAATCTCAGCTTAGTTTGAAACATCGGTGTCTTTTTTTTTTTTTTTTTTTTTTTTTTTTGTGGCTTGTTATTATGGATGAGGGCTGCAACCAAAAAGTGTTTTGATAATTGATTATTTGGATCATTAGGCCTACTCCTAATAAAGTTAGCACCTTTTGTATAGGGCATTTATTTTTAGGGCTTTGAATCTCCATCCTTTTTTGGTACCTTCTAAAATATGGCTGTAGCACAGAGTATAGAAAACTTAAAACTACCACAAATTGGTATCAAATGTCTCATCAGATTTATAATCTTGTCTATTTATTCTTTAGCTTATGATTGGAATTTTAAAATTTTAGACTGTATTCTGTTTAGATGCAGCAATAATAGGGGTGCACAATATATCGACTCAATATCGTTATCGCGATATCACGTTGCGCGATATTATACTGGAAATCTCGCCATGCATCCCGCCCGACATGTAACCAAAAAGTATAGAAGCAACAAGAGGAGAAACTCAATAGAACATTGTGTTGCATTCAGTCCAAGATGGCGGAGCTGCACTCAATAGACTCTTCCTTTGCAAGCTGCAGCACAACGTTCTATTGAGTTTAGCCTCTTGTTGCTCTTTGATGCACCTCTGGAAAATACACATCACTTGGTAGCGTTGCAAGTCCCCGACTCATTTCCTGGTTCTCCTTCTCCATAAACAACATGAAGTCAAGGAGAGGGTTAACTTCTCCTGCTCCAGATTTCCCACCGTGTTCAGAAAGAACAGGGGAGACACTTTGGTTCTCTCACTATAACGTTAGAGTCGCTACTCACTCCGAAGAAAAACGCCATCACTCTCTCACTTCTTCCTCGCTCTACCACACACACACACCGGCTGGCTCGACGCACACACCAGCGGAGAAGTATAAACAAGCAGCTGCGTGGAGCGCCTTATTTAGGTGCCACTTAAATGCCTGCGCTTCTCTCTGATGATCCGAAAACAGACGTTAGTGCCGTTACAGAGTCAACGCGAGCGACGCGCTCCAGTCTGAACAGCGGACGCAAGTAGACGCAAGCGTCACGGACGATGCGTAAAATGCAATACACCGCCCACGCAACAGGGGGCAGCAGAGCCAGACCCTCCCGGAGGCAAAATTACGAATCCCACTATGGCCACGCCAAGACCCGCCCTACGAAGCAGCTCGATTGGTTGGGGTTAGGCATTTCACCTCAAGTGGTTAAGGTTAGGGTTAGGGGATTGGTCAGGGGATAGGACCTGTACATGTAAGCATGGACGCCTGGCCAATAGTAGTGTGTGAACGCTATTGAAGGGCGGGTCTTGGCGTGGCCATAGTGGGATTCGTAATATCGCCTCCCGGAGAGTGGCTCTCATCAGGGAGCAGCTGGTTGGCTGACTTCTTTTTATCAGATGCTGGCGTGTTTCCCCACCAGTACAGTGTACTACAATTGGGTAGCACTGACCAATACATTTAGCAGGTTTTAAAAATACATAAATACATTTGGGTCTCTCTCTCTCTCCTGCTGTATGCTATTTCAGCCTCTTGAGGAGGGCACACAGCATAGACACACACACAGAACGTTGATACATACCGAAAAATGTGACTCAGTAGTCCTATGTTTGATGAATTTGCTCTGCTAAGTTGATTCAATATTTTTTGATAATGTAGAATATAGTATCCTATATTTAAATATAGGGCACTACTACAATACATGCAGTGTCGCCCCCACCGACAACGCATAGTATTGTGCGCACCGCCGCGTCGCGTATCAAAAACTAGGACGACACATTTGGCTACGCATCGACGCATAATGGCGGCCGAAGCGTAGCGATGCGTAGCCTTGCGGATGCGTATGCGTACCGATGCGTTGACTCTGTAACGGCCTTTAGAGGGAACTGAAACCTCGCCGCACGGGAGGCTAGTTAACAAACACTTGGCATTAGCGTTAGCTAGTTAGCGCTACACCTGACAGCAGATAACGTTAGCCTACCGTTAACTAGCAGCTAACCGAGCATTTTAACAGAGTAAAAAATGAGCTAAAAATGCTGACAGCTAAACGGTGAAGAGTGTGTCTGTATTTCACTTGAGATAACTGTAACACCAGACTGTAACTGCCGTTGTCTGAAAAACAGCACAGACTGAGCCTTGTGCTGCATTCAAAGAAATTGTAAAATACGCTTTCCCATACAGTGTTTGGCCCATTGACATATATATAAGGTTTGGCCCTTTGGCCTCGCCAGCCTCGTGCTGCATTCCAAGTAATTGTAAAATACCCTTTTCCCAGCCAGTGTTTTTTTTTTTTTTTTTTTTTTTTGTCGTTAACAGGAATTTACTGGTGAAATAAGATATGGTTATAAGTTATTGTTATTACATTTTTAATAAATCATTACATTTTAAAATATCTATCTATCTATCTATATCTATCTCATTCTTTCAATTCAGGCAACATTTTAAATGTATTGTTTTAGCACTGGGAAATATGAAATCTATTTTCGATGTGTTTTCCCATAACTTTGGTAATTTTACATATGTTTAAAAATATCGAAATTAATATCGATATCGAAATATCAAATTTTTTTCAATATTGTGCACCCCTAAGCAATAATCTCTATTGCATTTTTGTATTGTAAAATACTAGTTAATGTGTTTTTAATATGGCCAAACTTAATTTAATTGATTGAATCAGAGTAGGGTGCCACAGCACTTTTATTTAGAAATTGAGTGATCACTTAAAAATCCAGCTGTCTTAGATATTTAAAAAAAAATTATACTGTTGTACATTACAGTTCATCATGACATTTCCGTCATTTTATTTTGAGTGCTTTTAAAACTAAAAAGTAGTATTTTCCAGGCAGTAATGTGTAAAAATTGATTTTGAGTAGTATGATGTAAACTGACTGATTGTGAGGTTTAGGGCTGAAACGATTCCTCGAATAATTCGATTACTAAAAATCCTCGATGCAAAATGATTTGCCTCGAATCTTCGTTTAATTGATGTTACCAACGTTGTATCCCTCACGGTGTTTCCGCACAGAGGATTATTACTGTTGCACACCGGGCTGACGCTGCTGGCGACACATGCCATGAAGACTGATTACAAAATGAAGAAAGAGAGTAAGGGGCTAAGAAACAAGACAGGCTGGAGAAAACGACAAAATGTTCAAAGTTTGGAATAAGTTCAGACGTAATTATGAAATGAAAACTCTGTACAGTGTGTCTACTGCAAAATCGAACTAGCTTACCACAATAATAGCACGACGACAATGCTTCAGCATCTCAACAGAAAACATTGAGTCTAACTTAATCATCCATTCCACGAAGCTGACCCGACAAAAGTAAATCACAGTCGTATGGACGATGAAACTACACCAAACGCAACAACTACCAAAATCAAAGACGAGAAAATACATAGTGGTGACCACAATTTGAAAACAGCTGATTGTTGCGCACCATTTTCTCTCACTCTCTCTCTTCATGGAGAAACAGCTGATCAACGATCTACTAGCATAAGTGTAACAGAGCTGTGTGACATTGTAATCAAATACATAAATGAAAATAGGTTGAGTATAACTAATATTTACATATAGGCCTATATACAGACCAGTCTCAGGTTGAAACTTGTAATTCTGAAAGTTAAGTTGCACAACTTAAGGTAATGTTTAGGTATGTTTAATGTATGCCTTAGTTTGAGGTTGTTATTGCATTTCAGAAAATGTTTTCTTTAAAAACAATGTAATATGGCACTTAAACAGATTTATTGTCATTCTGGAGCTGCTCTATTGTTGATTTGGCTTTATGCTTATCCCATTGTCCCATTCAAATGTACACATTTGCTGCAGTGAAAGGTCTATAATACTCTGCAACATGCTGTTTTCAACAATTTGCCCTTTTTCAGTAGCATTTTATTTTGTTTCCTTTCTCCTCATTGCATGAGGCGGCCACCCCGCTTCACAGTAGGGGAGGTGTTGCGTGAGTGATGAGATGACTTTCGGTTCTGCCAAACAAAGTACTTTGGTATCACTGCTAAAAAGTTCAATTTTGGTTTTATCGCACCACAGAATATTTTGCATAAGGCTCTCAGTCCCCATGTTTTTTCTGTCTTTCAATATCCAATCACATTGCCATGTGTCATGTCTATTTCTTTCTATTTGCCTGTCTGCCATGCAGCCCAGATCTGTAAAATGCTGCATTGTTTGTTCTTTTAGATCCACAATCACAGCAGCACCTTCAGAATGGCTCTTGGTTTCCTAGCCAACGTCCTTTTTATTTTTTGTTTTATTTTTTTTTGTATTCTTAGTTTGGTCTGATGAGCAGTCTTAAATGGTAATTTAGTATTTTTAGGGGGTTTTGTGTCTTTCAGTAAATTACTGATACATTCATCAGTGAAATTGTTGCAACGTAAGATATTAAGAATAATTTGTATGCAGCATAATTAAGTTAAAAGTGTCACTGAAAAATGGTTACATTTAAAATATGTCAATCTGTGTTTATGTTAAGGTACATGGCAAAGAATTACAAAGGTAAGTCAGTTTTGAATTCAGGTTTTAACTGTCCACCTCACTATTGACTAGCTGGTTAATGGAAAACCAGTCCAGTCCTCTGAGCTTTTTCCCTCTACTGTGGCACTGAAAATAAACCCATTCCCATTCATCATTTTATTGTGCCACAATGTAAATCTCTGGTTGGACCAAATAGTCTTCTGTATGTATAGTAGGTCAGAATACAGAAGTATGGACTGCATCTAGTGGTGATGGCAAAAAGAGGGAATTCAAAAATTCATGAGTTGCATGTTGTGAGTATTGGACTATTCTTAGCTGATATCAGCTGTTTGGATCACAAACACACACACACACACACACACACACACCATCACCATTTAAGCATTGGGTATACTCGAGCGCGACCCCATGCTCGGGCCACCATAGCTGTCGTGCTACGAGCATTAGAGTGCAGATACCCGACCCGAGCCCGACGGGACCTGACAGGCCGTGCCGGATTCAGACAGGTATTTAGAAATGATGTTCGGGTCGGGCTCGGTCACATCAGCGCGATAAAGCAACAAAGCAATCGGGAAAGGTTAACGCATTGAACATTTTAAATTTAACTGCCTATTAACGTGTGCTTGTTGCCCCATGTGCGCTGATCCTCTCATCTGTTGACCTTTCCGAACGCCTTCCTACAGTTGCTTAATAAAAGCGGGCTTTCCACACAAACAAACGTACATGTGTCATTAGTATGAG
This sequence comes from Perca flavescens, assembly GCF_004354835.1. NCBI lineage: Eukaryota > Metazoa > Chordata > Actinopteri > Perciformes > Percidae > Perca > Perca flavescens. The sequence goes on along the minus strand of NC_041344.1, from coordinate 15,004,527 downwards.
AAAAAAAATTAAATTTTAACTGTCGGGCTCAGACATAAATATCTTAATGCCTGTCGGGCTCTGGTCGGGTTCGGTTACTGCTCTGTCAGACACGGACAGAATCGGGCCTCGATCAGCACTCTAACAAGCATGCAAGGAGAAGTTTATGCTCAACGCATTGTTCGTTGCAGTGTTCTCCAAAACACTAGAGGGCGACCAGACATAATTATCTGTAAATAAGCAAGTAGTAGAGAAGAAGAGACCGCAAGTAAAGGAAAGCAGGCTGCCTGGCAACAGTAGTAAACTCATCCACTTTAAACACAGACGTACCGCAAAACATTACAATGTTGTGCTCTAATCATTAACGTAACTGTCCAAATCAAAATGACTGTCTGCCTGTAACACTTGAGAACACTTTCCATGAAGCTGTTTTTTAGTTTTGACCACATATGTAAGGCTGTTTGACTCCCTGTGGTCTGTACATGAAGAATCACACAGATGTTTGTACAGACGAACTTGCTGTTCCCAGCTGACTGTGTTGAACTGAAAGCGCAGTGGGTGCTTAGTTACAAAAATTCTGAGGTGTGCGACCATGCGCCGCGACCGCTTGCAGAGCCTTTGCGCTGGAAACGACTTCATTTTATGGAACCTCGCGCCCAGAACACTAGCTTAAATACAAAAATTAAGATAAATTAATAACCATAATATTCAATACTATATAATAAAAAAATAGACAGCTGTAAACAAAATAAACATTTATGTCATAAATATGACAACAATTGGTAAGGCAGCTTTATTTGTATAGGACACTTCAGCAACAAGGCAATTCAGGGTGCTTAACATAAAACGATTACTTAAAGAAAGTCAGCATCAAACAGAAAAGTCTTCTTGAAGCACATACAGTATGCCTCTCCATAGTACATGGCTTCTTAGGAGCCCTCCAGAAAACGTAAATACTTTACCCATTTTCTAGTGTAGACATTCAATCTTACAAACTGTTTGTATAACATTTTTTCAAATGCTGCTAAAGGCACCTCTTCATTCTTCCATCCTCTTAAAAGAATCTGTCTGGCTATCATTAAACTAGTTTAGACCCATAAGTTTCTTATGTACTTATCTATCCCGCTTAGGCTCAAACAATCTCCTTAGGCTGATTGGAATCTGCAGTGAGGCATATGTTATCATGTATTGTATGTATTTGTGATATCAAAATTGTAATATATTAGTCCAATTATTTTGTTTTAAGTAGTTTTACACAACATTAGAGAGTCTAGGCTAAAAATAAACAAATTTCAAAATTCAGAGCATTTACTTTCAATTTATAAAACTGGTTGTATTAGTATTACATTGAATGATGTCCTGTCAAATTAAAGGCGGTAAAGCCCAAAAAAATCTTAAAACAGTTACAGGTTAAGCTATTTCATTGTTGTGCTAATAGTTAGGAGTCATAAAAGGTCCACAAAAACAAGGATGCTTAATTTATTATTAATGCAGAAACCTGACTCTACTGTGTTTCAGTGATTGTTCTGACAGCAAAAAATACTATTTGTTGAATTTGTTACCCAGTGTGTCTGCCAGTAATGTGACTCTATATACTTTCTTCATTGCCAGGAACCTAAAAGATTATTCACGTCATCAACTTCTTCTCCTGAACTGTGAATTTCAATTTGACTTGCAATTTTAGGCTTTGTGAAGATCACAGAAGACCTATTATTAATAATAATAAGATTTATCTCAACCAAGATAAACCAAGATAGCAAAGTGTTAACCCTGAAAAAGACAAGACTTGAAAGATGGGGAAAATAGAGAAACTCGGATCATTTATACACCGAAAAGGCCAAGTTGTATACCTGAATTTGTTTGTAGTTTTTAATGAAGGGTATGTAGTCACATACCTTTTTTTTATTTTTTTTTCCCCCTTTACAACTTTCTCTCAGGTGACATTCACAAAGCGAAAGTTTGGCTTGATGAAGAAAGCCTACGAGCTGAGTGTATTGTGTGACTGCGAGATCGCTCTGATCATCTTCAACCATGCGAACAAGCTGTTCCAGTATGCCAGTACTGACATGGACAAGGTCTTGCTCAAATACACAGAGTACAACGAGCCTCACGAGAGCCGAACCAATGCAGACATTATTGAGGTAAATTCCTCACAACAGCAGCGTTTGTGTACAAGCTAAGATTTACAGTTCAGTTGCTGTTTTAGGTCATCTAAAACATTTTGTTCCTGTGTTGCAACATTTATTATTACAGGGAGACTTTACCTTTAAACGGAGATAAAATGCCAACTATGATTTATGGGTGTCAGTTAAAAATCTGGGAACTTATCTGGTTGATTAATACAACTCCTTAGTGCCACCTTGTAGCCTTTATATAGAAACAAACACTAGAGGCAACATGTGCTTGGTAGCACGTACAGGTGTTTTCCACGTAATCTGGAAAAATTGACCATCTTTTGTACAAGAGATATCAGGATGCAAATAAGTAGTTACCATTTAGCTGAGTTTTGGCTTACCCTAAGGTGGTGTGGTGATGTGGCAGATACAGCATTTAAACATTTAGATAAGTATCGGATCTGAGTTGGTGTTGTAAAGAAAGGATCAGGTTTGGCGCAATTAAAAACTTTACCCGTGTTTAAGCAACTAAACGGACTGATTTTACACTACTCTCACTTTTTAATTATTTTCATAGACTTTGAGAAAGAAAGGCTTCAACGGTTGTGATAGTCCAGAGCCGGATGGTGAAGACTCCATCGACCAAAGTCCCCTTAATGATGACAAATACCGTAAGACCACAGAGGACCTGGATGTTCTCTTCAAACGCTACGGAGTAAGTAATATAATATACTGTAAATACTGTTTGTTCTGCTTCTCTCTTGACTGTAGACTACAAACATATGTCTGTTACCATTCAGTGTTTGGCTTGAGTGCCTACAGGAAACCGCTACTGGTGTGAAGTTCGTCTAACTAATTGTTTTACACTTTTTTCACTGGGTATTTTGCAGAAGACCAGAAACTTTGGCTCATCATATGAGATAACAGCTATGTGAACAGTTTTCTTTTGGCCAATGTCATATCTTGCCATAGTTTTTAAAGTAAGTTAAGGAGACTACATTATGTTTTAAAGTCAATTCATCTTGGCTAATACGCTTGACACACCAGAGCGTTTTGTTTCAACCTCAACATTTCCCATTTAGGCTGCACAGTTTGTTAGTTCTTCCTGGCCCTATGTGTACAGCTTTTGTTTAAAGACTTGAAAAGTCCACTAAACCCTTACTTTTACTATATGCTGATGATACTCACCTGTATTTCTCACTTATATCAAACTGCCCCAGAGGCATTAAATTATTGCTGCACTTTATCTTAAGAACCACCTTCAACTTAATGTAGGGAACATGAAGATCCTTAATATTTACTTTTATCTAAACACATTCTATCATGAATTTGGAGAAATAAAGTAATCGGGTGCTCAAACATGTACAGGCTTAACTGTCCATTTTGCTGAGCTAGGACGGTAAAATAAATTCTGAAGTTTGTGTTGCTAACCTGTAGTTGGAGCCACTAGATACATTGTCTTGGATATTAGCTTTTAAAGACACTCTTAGCTTACCAAAGATACTGTATATATGTGTTCAAATGTGCTGTCTAAAAAAAGTGAACGGAGCGGTGAGAAGTTGTCTTACGATGAAGACTAAATGTGAAATTCTTTCATCCCACTTTGCAGCAGTCGACAGCTCCGCCCCAGACGTTTTCCATGCCAGTCACAGTCCAGGCATCTAATCAAAGCACGCTGCAGTTCAGTAACCCTGGCAACGCACTGGTAACTACCTCCTATGTAACATCATCATCGCTCACGGATACCCACCTCCTGTCACCACAGCAACCGGCTCTTCAGAGAAATACGCTGTCTCCTGGGTTGCCACAGCGACCAGCCAGTGCAGGTGAGCGAGTGATACTCTGCCTAGTGTGGCAAGACTAAAGTCGTCCATAGGGTTATAAATACCAGCAGAAACATACTGTAGACCATCAAACAGCCTCTTCCTTTTGCTAAGAGATATTTCTGACATTAAGAAAAACAAGGAATACTCCTAAAATAGTAATTTTGGCTATAGCCTCATATACACTTTCTACTCCCCTTCATGTTTACCTCCTCAAGGATAATATTGTAATGTTGTAGCTCTTGTTTTTACTTATTATTTCACAGACCTGCAGTGGATATTGTGTGTAGTTCCTTATTATTACATGTAAAGAGCTGATTAGTTCCTCAGGGAGTGGTGCACATTCCTCTGCACTGGACTATTCTGCAGTGGTGACATTTACTTCACTCCTCCTCCCAACTTAGAATTCTTTTTTGACCTTTAAATTATTAGTTCCTAGCTGTATCAACCAACTATTAAGCATTGAAGAACTGTAGTTAATAAGTGTGGCTTGTAATTACATGTTACCTTTACACTTGTCATTTCTAGTATGTCATATCTGGATAAAATCCAAATGACATTTAAGACACTTTCATTTACGCTTATTCACATATGAGTCTCCGTTGGCCACATCACAATTCTGGTCTCAGTCCATTTCGGTTTCCCCGGCTACATGCAAACCAGGGTCGGCCCTGAAAACTAATTTTTGACCTTGGAATAAGTTTTTGATTATATTGTATATTAGTTTTTTCAGAGCTGCAGCATGTGGTCTGACGGTACAAGTTTCAACACATTGTTGCTTCGTAATTTTTTTAATTTTTTTGTCAGAAGTAATAGAAGTTTGTACAATGTGAAAGCTTCTAGTGTTGTTTTGGTTCTTAATTCACATCCTTTTTACTCTTTTCATCCTTTTTCAATAGGAGCTCTTCTTGGAGGCGAGCTGAATAATTCAAATGGAGGATGCCCAAGTCCTGTCCGTGAGTACTGTACTACTATATATTTTCAGATTCTAAGTTTAGTTTATTGTTAACTTTTTAAACGCCAAGAGTTCCTCCGCTATCTGTTCTGTACTAGAGTATTTCCCCAAATCCTCTCCTCTCTGCACCATCTGTGACTGTGCCTTGAAGGGATCAGGGGATGCCACCAGTAACATGAACAGACATACATGGGATTCCCAGCAGCTTTAAAGAACACTATTTAACAATATGGCACGTTACTGTCCATTTATTTTAATCAGTTCTTTCTTTTGAATGTTTGCACAGAAAAATGTTTTCGTATGCTTAATTTTCATTGGATATTTAATATAAAAAATGTAACCCCTTTTTTTTTTAATAGGTCTTTTGGCTCCCAAATCATAGTTATTATTTGAGGAAATGTTGACATTTGAAAGAATCTTCACATCATGTCCAATAATTACCAACACAAGAAATCATCTTTTTAGCTGTTTTTAGATTGGATTTTTACTCTGGATTAGGTGACGTTAGCTTTTACAAACCGCTTTATTCTGTTACCGTTGACATGTCTTTAAATTAGTGTCTCAGAATAGAATAACTGTTTGGGAAAGAAAGCTGTGGTGGATTATTTTATCACAATTTTGAGTGCACACAGTTTCTGTACCCCGCTGTCTGCATTCACCTGTTTGATATTCCTATTGATTTCTGTCCATTCGCACCTCTTTCTCCCCGCAGCTAATGGATACACCAGTGCCAGGGCCTCCCCAGGCCTCCTCACCGTTTCCAACGGCAACAGTCTAGGGAAAGTAGTTCCGGCCAAGTCTCCACCCCCACCTCCAAGCCCCCAGATGGTCAACAGCCGCAAGCCAGACCTCAGAGTCATCACCTCACAGGGCGGAAAGAGCCTCATGCAGATGGTGAGCTTAACCAAGCCGAACTTGTGCTGTCTGGGTCCTTTCAGTTAACATTTTGAACCTTTTTATACAGTGAAAAAATGGCACTTTATGCCTTTTGTTAACCTGCTTAGTTACATAATTATAAAAAGTAAGGACCTTACAGCAATTAGAAAACCAGACAGCTGATACCTGAAACCCTGAAGATTTATTCAGGGACATGAGAGGATAAAAATTATTTTCATTTGATCTCAGAAAAGCATGCCTTCTCTGGTCCAGTGAAATGGAAAACTAACCTAAAACATAAACTGTCTGTTAGAGGCTATTTGCCATTATTTTTGTGTTTTTTAGTAAAGACCTGAGAGAAGAGATTTGTGCTCTCCTCTCTATGTTCAACATCTCATTATTTATTCTGGCAAAGTTAGTAAAGTCTCGGATTAATCAGTCCACCCCACTGGCCTACTCATAACCTTTTTAACTAAACATGCACCCACGTTAGCTTAAAGCTATAACTTATGGCTAAAACAAGCATGGTCCATTTAATAGCTGTTCTGGAGCTTTTGATTTTGTCACACAATCTTCCTAAGCAGTTTGCCGTCTACAAATTTTCATTTTTTTTTTACTACACTTTAAACGTGCAATATTTCTATATTCACAATGAATCACAGGACTTCTTGTTTGTTAAACGGGTCAGACAGGCCAACCGAGAATTATCTCCTGCAGTTCCTCTCAGCTCAGTGATTTGCTTTTACAGCTCGCAACTTTACTGTTTTGATTGTCTAACCGCTCTTGACATTATTTCAGCAAAAAGGCTCTGATAAACCACTGTACTCTACCTGCCAAGCACCAAACGGCAGACAGACACGATTAGTGACTAGCAGGTGAACAAAGTGGAGCATTTAGCACCTGAAAAGCAAGATATTCCCCTCAGGAGTTGGGGCAGACCAAAACAGAGCTAAAAGGAATACTGGGCTTACAATCATCAATATTATTGATGATATTATTATTAATTTGAAAATGTAAGGTGCAATGCAAAAAGTCAAATTTAAAATGCAAAGCTTAAATATAAATGCTTAAACTGAATTTGGCAATTGCCCTTTGACATTTTAAGATTCACCTTTTTCCATTTGGATTTAACATTTGGCTTTTCCATTTGGACTTGACAGATGTCAAAAGTATATGTAAATGAGGAGGTGTGGCCCGAAGGCTGGTGGGAGGGTCTGAAACAAAAGGGGTGCAGAGGCACCTTATGGACAGCTGGGGGAGCTGACTGATGGGAAGCACACTGAGTTGAGGAGCATCTGGCTGCAGCTTCGCTACCAGGCTGGCTTGGCCTCTTGTTTCACATTAGATGATAGAAACTGATGATGTAGGCTAAACAAAAACGACATTTCCTGCAAGAACAGTGAAGTTTTTTTTTGGGTCATTTTAAACCTTGTTAATATTGATGACAATGTGTTCAAACGATAAACGAGCCATATTTCAGGAAATAAACTTGTCCATGATTCTATTGAGAGACTTCCAGCTGACAGTGGGGTCTGCGAGCATCGCTGGCCACCCGGCGAGCAGGCTATCCCGGCCGCCACCAGCTGGCTGTCACGTCAGACTGGAGCTTCTCAAGTCCGACAACATCGGAGCAAATGTGCAATTGGCCATTTTTGTAAATCTGCCCATATTCAAACTCTACACAGTTGATTTCTTGCATAAAAAAGTCTCAGACGTGAATTCAGTGGAGAAATAGCAGACAAAAATGGTAAAAAGTTTCCAGTTGTTGGCTGCTGCCACTACGGCAAATTCCCGATCTAGATTCTAGAATCGATTTGCTTTTTTTACAATTTTCACTGACCCCGCTGTCAGCTGGAAGTCTATTTCCTGAAATATGGCTCCTTTTTCCATTTGAACACATTGTCATCAATATTAACAAGGTTTAAAATGACCCATTTTTCAAATTTGGATATTGTTTCAAAATCGGAAATCAAATGAACGAAAAAGTACACAGGCCCAATTACAGTAACTACATGAAAACTTCACTGTTGTTGCATGAAATGTCGTTTGTGTTTAGCCTACATCATCAGTTTCTATCATCTAATGTGAAACAAGAGGCCAAGCCAGCCTGGTAGCGAAGCTGCAGCCAGATGCTCCTCAACTCAGTGTGCTTCCCAGCAGTCAGCTCCCCCAGCTGTCCATAAGGTGCCTCTGCACCACTTTTGTTTCAGACCCTCCCACCAGCCTTCGGGCCACACCTCCTCATTTACATATACTTTTGACATCTCTCAAGTCCAAACGGAAAAGCCAAATGTTAAATCCAAATGGAAAAGGGGAATCTTAAAATGTCAAAGGGCAATTGCCAAATTCAGTTTAAGAATTTATATTTAAGCTTTGCATTTTAAATCTGACTTTTTGCATTGCACTTTACATTTTGCATTTCAACTTTGATTTTTCAGTTTGCTTTTTATTTTTTAAATTCAGTTATGGCATGATTTTTCCTAATAGCGTAGTAAAATAATAATATTTTTAATTTGATCTCGCTTCGTTTTCTCTTTGGATTTTCAATTTTAATTATGAATGGATATATCCTCCATATTCAGTGTAACAATTAGCATACATTGATTTATTTCATAGGTAACCTAAAAGTAGCCTGCCACTACTTTTTGTTATTGCTCTATTTACTATTATTTACAAATATATAGAGTTGTAACTCTCTCTGTTACCACCCTTTGCAGACAGAGGATGAGCTGGAATTGGTAAACGAGGTGATTTTCCCCATGTCATTCACTCTGTCTGCACATTATTAGCATGGTTAAATACTGTACAAGACTTTCTCATTGGTTTGGTCTTGCACCACTGACATTTCTTGGGATAGTCTTCAGCTTGTGGTTCCCACCTGACTGCATGTGGTTCAGGGCTCATGGTTGTGTTGTTAGGATCATGATGTTCACAGTGATAATCAGACCCCCACAGTAATCAGTGCTTTAGCAGAATTATCTTTGAGTAATAAGTCAGTTTCGAACCAGGCCCATTTACGTCATCATATGATACCATTTACAGTAGAGCATGGGTGTCTCTTCACTTGGCATTGTGGTGCGAAGCGCCGCAGAGCATGTTCCCCCTTCACTGACACTCATTTTCACCATTTCATGTTTACAAACTAACTGGCATTACATTAAAGGCATTTCACTGAAATGTTTTTCCTCAGTCACATCTTTAGATGTAGCTCCAAAGCATCTGCAGCAAACACTTAACTTAAAGTGTTTAATGCTTCAGGATTGTGTGCCTCCCAATCTTTGGTTGTTTTTATTTTGAAATCAAATGTTACATGTGTTATTTTGATAATTGATCAAAAGTTTCACTTATTCTCAAGCAAATGTTTTTTCTCTGTCATGTATGAGAATAAAATAGGAATAAAACATAAATATTAATAATATACTAAATACTTAAATATTTTGGGTTTTTGACTAATGGTCAATATGTCACCATAATATGTCACCTTCACCTCTGCGAAATTATAGAGGGCATTTTTCATTATTTTCTGACATTATATGGACAACGTAATTACATACGATAAACACAAATTAGTTATTATGAAATGAATATAAACATTTAAAAAAATAGGTTATTATACAAAATGTACGTATAACTTACTGATTGAGAACGCTTGTTATCCTGTAAAACCTCATTTCAGTTTAAGCTTAATTTACTCTGAGAGATGGATGATGGCTGCTGCCTTGTGCTGCTGGTGCGAATTGTCAGTCGCACCCCTTTTACAATTCCACTCAAAGTTGACAGGCAAGAATCTCATTTTCTAGAGGATAGTGATTCATTTTCATCACTTTCACCCTGCCGCCCCTCCTCACTTCTTCAGAAAGGCAGTTAATTGAATCGGGCCCCTCTTCTGGTCTATCTCCTCTCTCTCTGTAAATTCATCCAATGTTTCCTCCCAGGATAATCTGCATTCACAAGGTCTCACAATTCAGAAGAGTAATTTCAGGCCAGAATTATTGCATCTTTGGCTTTTTTTATGCAGGACCTTTTTTTCCCCTTACAAAGGACCTCGGTTTGATTTTATCAGTGTTATAATTCAGCTGAACCAGACTCCAGAGTGTTGTGCTGCTTCAGAGATTTGTGTCTTTTTGTGCAGGTACATGATAATAAAACCTCATGGTAGCAATTTCACAGATTTAGCAGCATGTTTGTTGCACCTGTGTTTGAGAAACACTAGATATTTTGTCTTCCAAGTGACTGACGTAATGTACAAACACGGAGCAAGCAGCAGCTTTGTTCCCTGTCTTCTAAAAATGAATGATTTGAAACATAAAAAGCATGGAAAGCAAGCAAAATACTGTAAGGCCTGTAGTCCACTGGAGAAACATGAGATGAGCTGTACATTGAGTTAAAAGGACAGGATCTGGGTCACAATGGTTGAAGATAACTTCCAGTGCCTGATTTAATCTGCATGGACGACTCAACAGTTATAATTTATAAAACACAACTTGTACTATTTGTACAGTATAGTAGATGGTATTAGAGCTGAAATTGTTAGTCAATGAATCGATAGGTCATTCTTCAAAAAATGTATCTGAAAAAACAATTATAATAAATTAAATATTCACTGCTTTTAGCTTTTTAAATGTGAATATTTGTTGGTTTTCTTGTTCTTCTGTGATACTAAACTGAATACCTAAAAGTTGTGGACTGCTGGTTGGACAAAACATGGAATTTGATTAAGTCAGTTTAAATTTTGGGATCTTGTTTTATACTATTTTCCAACGTTTTATAGATCAAGCAATTCATTGATTAATCAGTAAATACTGGGCAGATTAATTGATGAAGAAAATAATTGTTGGTTGCAGCCCTAAATAGTACTGTATTATATAGTTGTGTATATATGATGAGAAACTTACACATTTCTTGTGAAATGATTCTAAACTGTACAGAATAATTAAAAATGATTTGTTTAAATATAGATACATAAGTAGTGAATATGACACTTTCTCAATATAACTCATCAAGTTAATTGGGCTTTAATGACTTAATTTAAAGTCTTGTTTGTTAAAAATAAAACCCATGGTGGGCCCTGGTTGCCTATAAACTGCAATATCCCTGGTTAATGTCTCTCACCCTCCTGTGTTTCCCGTCATCTCTGTGTTTCTACCTTATAAAAGCATGATTTGCTCAAAACAAATCCTTAAAAAAAACGTCCTGATACATATAATTATATATGTGGTTGGATAAATTGCCTTTAATGTAATACGTCTGTTTATGGCACACACAAAACAATGAAACTGTTTTTGATGCATGATATCAAGAACCTCCTGATAGTAAATCCACTTGACTTTGAGATTTACTTGACTCGGTACATCATAATGAATTCAGCCATACACACATTTCCATTTCCAGCATGTCAGAATTTACATCGAAATAAGTCTTTTAGCTTGAAGCCACATGTGAAAATTGTTCGCGCTGTGAATAACATGTTGGTGTCCTCTCCTTGCAGAACGCCCAGCGGCTGGCAGCAGGAACCCAGGTGGCACAAAGCCTGACCACACCGGTGGTCTCTGTGGCCACGCCAAGCCTCCTGGCACAGGGGCTGCCCTTCTCCGCCATGCCCACTGCGTACAACACAGGTGAACTGAACACACGGCAGTGAAAATATCATTTTAGTTGAGGAAGAAAGCTCAGGTGGCTGTAAGAAAGTCCTAGATATATTTTTTATATTAGAGTCAAAATACATTTAAAAACCAACAGAATGAAAAATGTATCCCAGTAAATTAAATTTAGAAAATGTGAGCTTTACGTTTTGACTTTTGTATCCTTTGTACTCTCTCAGAGTACCAGCTGACCAGTGCAGACATCACTGCTTTACACGCTCTGGCGTCACCTGGCGGCTTGTTGCCAACCAGTGTGTCCACATGGCAACAACAGCAGGCTGTTTCCCAGCAGCAGCAGCAACAGCAGCAGCAGCAGCAACAACAACAACAACAACAACAACAACAACAACAACAACAACAACAACAACAACAACAACAACAACAACAACAGCAGCAGCACCAACAACAACTTAGTCTTGCATCGCTTAGCAACTTGGTGTAAGTCTTTTCTTAATTTTTCTAATAATTCTTTTAAATCTGGTTTCCTAATAGCTCCTCCGTCACTCACATCCAATGTCAGGGATGATGAGGATGATGATGGCGAAGGCTGACATATTTGTGGTGTAAACGCTCTGTGTACGGACGACCGTCTTAACACTGAAATACTTTACTGCTGACCTTCCCAGTCAGTTTGCATGATATCCATACCATGATGTTTATATGAAAGCAATTCACATTCCTTTTTAGTGAATTGATCTCTCACCCGCATCTCACCATCTCAGCCTCTTCATAACATCAATCTGAATACCTGGTATTCAGTGTTTCTGGAGTTGATGCACTTCAGCAGTATGAAACAATTTCACTGTCTCAAAGATCCTTTATTAACATGAGTAACATTTGTAACTGCAGAATTGATTGCTTATTATAATCTCAACATCTTTTATTATTGGCAGTGGTGGTTAGAAACACGTTACATTTACTCTATTACATGTACTTGAGTAATGTTTTAAATAAGTTATACTTCCAAGTTGTTTTCCAGAATACTTTTACAGTAGTACATTTGCAATAAAATATATGTACTTCTACTCCATTAGATTGGACTACACACTTGGTCGCTACTTTTACTGATACATTTAGTTATAAATATTTTTTATATTCAGCACAACAGCAATTATCCGACAGCGAGCGATAAGAAAGCCTACTAGCCAATCATAGCACCACAGATGGAAGGGAGGTGTGGCCTGAGCCCTTCCACGCCCCCTTTAATTGACTACAGTTCAAGATCATGGTAGAAGATGAAACACCTTTGTCTCCTTCAGAAGAGGCACATGCACATCCCTGTCCCAACATCCAGACCCGGTTTGCCTTTCTACAGTCATACTGTATTATGCGCTGCCTACTTTGGACATCTCAATCTACAAGAATTCCACATTGAATCTGAAAAAATATGTGACCTGTTTAAACGTGATCCATTGATGTAATAAATTGCATCTAATAGTCACTCACTACTTGAGTAGTTTTTTACAAGATACGTTTTTACTCTTACTCAAGTAGTTTGAGTAATTTTGAGTAATTAAATAGCTACCCGCCATTGATTATTTGCTTACCCATAATGATTTTGAACCTAGCAACCCAAAAGTGGTACACTATTTATTTGATCTATAAAAAAATAGTAAATTATGTATTAACCATTAATTAAGCCATTACATACTGTCCTATTTACATAAAACTTGTAACATTAAGCTAGAACTGGCCGATATAATCGCATATCAATATTTAAATGTACACATAAATCAGCCCATTTTACCTATCGTTCATTTAAAGCTCCTTGACTAATTAAACTCTGATTTATTTTCCAGTATATTTACATTTACTAAACAAAAGACAAATAGTTTGAATTAAAGAACATGCACTTCATTTTTATTTATTTTTTTTACCTCTGTTTATTACAAAAATGAAAGGAAATCATTTATGTAAACATTTCCACTAAACCTCTGCACTGCTGCATTAGGTTGCGGGTTAATTATTGGTTTAGGTTAAGTGTTCTTATGTTATTGTATAAGTGTGCCCTCTACTGGCAGCCACACCCCCTTCAGTGGCTAAAATATGATTTACGGAACAGCTCACAAAAACGCATAGCAGGGAGGTATATCTCCTAGCCCTAATACAAACCATGTTATACACAACTGGTGCATAGTCATTATTTACAGTATATACAATGAACTTCAGGGTTTAGAAAGTGATACATGGCTAAATGTTTATGTAGATGTAAAGTTTAAGCGCTTCTGGATTTCCTGCATTGTAGTTACATACTTTGTAAGTTCTGGTAATTAAGGGTCCTGGGTATAAATTGAGGCCTTGCTGGCAAACTTCTATCAAAGTTGATTCAACAAATAACCTTTTTAAATTACAGTCTGTGTAACATTATGTTTAAAGTAATGAGTTTGGAGATAAAACATTAAACAGAGTTACAGTGTCTTGATATGTATGGATCCGCATGTTTGGGAGAAACGCGTAGACACTTGTTACTGTCCCAGTCAGGAGCCTTTCTATAAACACAACTTTGTTCAGTCCTTCAAAGACCTTCGTGGTGACATTTAGTCTCAAATTAAGGATTAAAAATAAACTTTTCTTTAAAGAAGGAAAAGATTTTGCCAGTGGCGTACGATAATTTTGCTTGAATTTAATGTAATTTGCTCTGTGGATGAGACGCAATGAAAAATCACAAGTATCAAGTGATTTGAGGAAATTCTTATTTAAGTTGAGATTTTTGGGAACACTCTTGGCAGATGTTTTTCACTTTTTTCTTCTTTTATATAAGAATGTATGTCAAGATGTAATGAAGAAGACTGAGAAGCCTCTGTATTAGATCAAAAATGATAGCAGTTGCAGTGTGACGAGAGATGCGTGAGCTGAAAGCTGCAGGGTTCGAGTTGTGTCTTTGGTAGCATGAACACCAGATTCTTGAAGTGTGTTCTCTCCTCTTGTCCACAGCATGTGGGGCCTGGACAAACAGAGCAGTGAGCTGTCTAGCCAGGTGTCCAGTCTGGCTGCCAATCTGAGGTGAACAGCCACTACTAGTGTGTGCGTGTGTGAAATGTCATGACCTTGTCTGTAGCAGGGTTTGTAGTCCACTTTGCATTTGAAGGGCTTCTTTCGAAAACAAAACGCATACAGTAAATGTTTAGCCATATACATACAGGAGAATTTACATTTCAAGAAATATTTCATTTTTATTAAATTTAAGTTGTAATATAGCTTGTGATAGTAAGTAATCCCATGAAGTTCTAAGGTAGTTTACCTTAAAATATATGTGATACAATGGCTGTTAGCTAAGCATATTAACTGGTAATTAAATTAATATTTTAGGTTCTGAGCACCTTGTAAAGTAACTTTGCTCTATAGAAACTGTAAATCCATCAATCACTACAACATGATGTATTTTAAAGCAGCACAAATAAAAAAAAATGTTGATGCAGAAAAGATCTTTATAAATTTCTTTTCTGCATCCAAAACATTTAATTATAAAAAATGCAGCAAAGTTAATTATATATTATAAGCTTTGAGATTATTTTTTTTTCTACTGGTGTGCACAATTAATTGTAACCTCTGCTTCAAGGAAATCAAACTATTGAACCTCTGCTTCAAGGAAATCAAACTATTTTCCTCATATTCTTCCCGTCCTATTTTATGCTACAGACCTGGAACACCCACATATACGGTGGCCAATAAGGACCAAACGCATGCAAAGGTGAAAGCCCAACTCAAAATCATCAAATGCTAAAACTGCAAAAAGTCCAATCCAAATTTACAAACAATGCAAATATCAACCTATCAAAGCTTCAATATTTTTGCTGTAATTTCCCTCCTCTGTGTTCCTTCTCTTGCTGCACTGTTCTACTGCTCTGTTGTTTTAGTATTTGCAGCCTTTGAGGCACAATTAACTTTATAAAAAATTATCCTTAATTTACCATGAAAAGTACCTTACTGAAGAAAAAAAAAACTGTTAAAGTTAATGTTTTTGCATTCACTCTTGTATGCATTTTTGTCCTTAAGAGCCACCGTACAAATCTGTCCAATGTTCATAACATGTCACTTTGTTAATTAACACATTTATTCTTTTGTAAATACTCCATTTACTATGTTTGTAGATCAGAAAACATGATGAGATTATGATGTCTGGATTTTTGTGTGTGCTGGAACAAAATATGTAGCAGGTTAGGGTTTTTGTGTTTCTGATACTAAGACATTATTAACATTATTGCTGTTGAAGAAACTTTGCTCGCAATAATGTTTCACACTTTTCTCCAACATGCCTTCTAATCCACCTCTTTCCCTTGGTTTGGGCTCCAACTTTTTGTTTTCTCCCCACAGTGTTGGCTCTCCGTCCAACCTGCTCTTGGGTAGAGATGAGTGGTTGGGCCGGTACTGTATCACACTTCCTTTTTCCTGTGTGTCTGTGTGCTTTTGGCTGGCTCCCCCTAAGCATGTCTGGTGCTGCCTGCAGTCAAACGGGAAATAAGACAAAGTTCCGGCTTCCACCATGTTCTCTAACCCAATATAATTTTCTGTTTATCATCTGTAGTTTCTTCACATCATAGCTGACTCACTGCGAACCACCCTGTCACGCGAATCATTTCATGCTTCCTGGGCTGTTGTGTTGATCTTTTGGGAGCTTCTGCTTTGAAGGCTCAGAATTGATTGGATTATTGAATAATCAAGTGTGGCTTTTCCCTGTTGGTGCTGTGCCTTGTAATTTAGGTTTTTGTCTTTACGTGACCTTCCAGTTTCTCATACACCTTTTTTATTAAGTAGCTAATCATTTGTATGTTGTTTTTTTCTTCTCGCCTTTCCTCTTTGTTCCTTATCTTCTGTGGTCTCTCTCTCTCTCTCTCTCTCTCTCTCTCTCTCTCTCTCTCCCCTCCGTGACCCTGTTCTCAGGTCTGTGACTCATATACCTCAAGGTGCCATGCTGACCGTCAACACAAACACCAGCGTGAGCATCAAGTCGGAACCCGTCTCGCCCGGCCGGGATCGCAGCACCCCTTGCCCTCCTCCATCTTCCACCACGCCGTCCTCGACCTCAGGGGGAGCCATCCTGACCGCACCGCCACAGTACCCCGGCTCCCTGCTGTGCCTGGAGCCCCCGACTGGCCGCTCGCCTGCAGACAGCGTGAGCAGCAACGCCAGCTCCTTTGAAGGCAGCGATCGTGATGACACTGGTGCAGCTGGTGGAGGAGGTACAGGTGGAGGGGGCAGCGGTGGCGGCAGCGCAGCTGGTGCTACAGGAAGCGCCGGTCCCGGCAGCCGCCCTGACTTCAGCCCCTCGGCCGAGCATCTCAGGGCGTCGAACGAACCAGAGCAGGAGGGAGGAAACATCAAGCGCTTGAGATTGGACGCCTGGGTCACATAGAAGCGCCTGCCACACCTCTTTGCACCCACAGTGAAGTTTTGTTGACACTTAAACACCCACAACACACACCCACACTCATCCTTAAACCTCCACTGCCATGTGACACTATCATCACACATCTGCCTCTGTCCAAAATTATACAGCTCAGCAGCTTCACCCAGACTTCTGAGGCTTTGCCAAAAAAAAAAAAATCCTTTGGGGATCGTGCTCTGAGTGAGGAGAGGATGACTTAGTGCTCAGATGGATATTTTGTCCTGTTTAGACCCTTGATTAGAGGGACAGTAGATTTGTTTTTTTTTGTTTTTTTTAAACCTTCTTGCTTGAATGGTCTCACATATAGTAGTTTTCCATAGAAATGAGGTGTTGAACCTTTTTTGCAATCTCACAAAACCATAAAAAAACATTTCTCTTTCACATGGTTTCACCTTCATGTAATTACATCGAGCTCTTCTACATTGTTCAGAATGGGATTGGTGACTTGTCGACGTTGTGGGACTTGTATGACTCACCACTTCCTGCTCTTTGAAATCCAACGTCACTTGTATTGTGTGCTGTCCATTCTTCCATTAGTCATTTCCGAACTGCTTTTGGATAGAACTTAATCTGGACAAGTTTGAGGATTGAGCATCTATCTGGCACTGAGCCAACCGCCTCAAACTAGGTCTTCTAGGTAAAGATACTTCACCATGAGTGGTTCTTTCTGCTGCCACATTTCCCAACCTCGTACACCCAGGCAGGCCCGAACCCTCAGGTGGAGCCGAGCACCTTGCCAGAGTGCTAATATCAACCTCTCTCAACAACAACAAAAATGCCAAATGCCTCTTGCACACAGTGCAGGGACTATGACGAATTATCACAGTCACGGAAACAAGAACTAGAAACTGTTGATGCTTTTCAGGCTTTGAATTTGCCGTCACTCTCTCCTCAGACGGTGTGCTCCTCCCGTCCTCTCACCTCATCTGGAACTTGGACGGAAATTTGTTGAAACAGAAATCCAGCCAGCCACTCGGCTTACTACCAGGAGTAGATGCCATCCAGTTAAATGCATAGTATGAGATTCTTGAGCCTCTCTGGTGGCTTTTTTGGGTCCGAAAAGTATTTGGTTCTTTATCTGTTGGGATTTAAAAAAAAAAAAAAAAAAAAAAAAAAATCTGTTTTTGAAGGTCGTTCGTTGTCCAAAAGTAGATAATTCTTTGTATAAAAATCACTCCTTATACAAAAGCTTTGATGTCCTCTTTAGCTCTCTCTAGCTCTCCTTAGCTCTTTGCCGTGTTTCAAAAAGTGAAAGGAAAAAGACATTTTCTATATTTCTACCGCTTCAGTTGGCGACAAAGTAAAATAGCTTTTCGGCTTCAACAACGTGTATGTACATATGACTATATTTGCATAGACTTTGCTAGGTATCCCTAAAAACAAGCAATGTGTTGATTCTCAGTGGATCTGTTTGCATATATGAGTGTGAATTTAATATGTTCCGAGCTACGGTGCAGGGGTTTCACCACACTAGGTAGTGCTGGTGGATCGGACTTGTTTCAGTAAACTTATTTTTTGCTAGTGTTGATGGTTTGTGCACTTTCTGTCTCTCACAGAGGCCTGCTTGGTTGTGGTGTCATCATATTCTCCTACCACATATTTAAAAACCAACGATCAAATTTAAATTTGTCCATGACCACCTGAACATGAAACGATTAGGGCACTGACATTCACTTATAGTGTAGTTAAGAGATAAAACACACTTCTTTGATGCATATTTTGACATTAAGCAGACACAGATTACGCCTTTTTCCACTTTGAAAATAAGTTGAGAGATTGGCTACCAATTACTGTGTTTGTTGTTAAATTGTATGGTTTCTAGTGTACATTTGTTTAGTTGAAACCATTTCAAGTTTGTGTGTATGAGTGTGTGTGGACACAGGTTGTTTATAGCTTACAAATAGGAAGTTTCTTCAGTGATTGCTTGACCTTTTTTTTTTCTCCTTGTGACGATGCTCAAAGTGCAGACTGTTGTGTCCACTGTTTATTGACTGTTTATTATCTACTTAAACAATCCTATACTTTTAAGTCTGTGTAGGTGAAGTGGACACGGCAGCTTTTATGAATTGATGCCGTTTGGTGCGATTATTCACAGCCCCAAGCAGAGTGTGAAACCAGTGTTTGACACTGTGGGGTTGTGGTGAGTGTCCGAAAAAATGTTTTCTATAATCGGGTTAATTTTGGGTAGCTTTTCACTCTGCTAATTTCAGGTTAGTAGTATTGTTTTCTTCTTTCAGTCATAAATTTACCATCCAACACTTTCAATAAACTCATGTTGGAGAAGATTTGCCACTGAAACCATTAAAGGAATAATTCTACATTTCGGGAAACTCGCTTATTCGCTTTCTTACCGAGAGTTAGATGAGAAGATCAATACTCACTCATGTTTGGGTGGTAAATTTGAAGCTACAGCCAGTTATCTCAGCAGGAAAAGGAAAACTGTTATCTCTAGTCAGCTAATCAAAAATATTTCATCAAAATGTAGCATACATTTTACACAATTTCTTTACAAAATCTACAAAAGAAAATGTGAATAATACAAATTTTTCATGTAATAATTGGGAAATTGATAAATGTTACAGTCTCATCATCACTCAACGCAGATCTGATGTTTGTCTGTTTGTACTTTGCATTTGGCTTTTATTGATACACCAACTTTTCCACCTTAGCGCGATATTTACTTTTTTTCTTTCTTCAATTTTTCACTTAGGATCTTTTTAAAATTCAATATTAACAGTAATACAATCAATTCAGCTTTGTATCTGGATCACAAATACAGAACACCGCAACAGTAGCTAATTCAAGCTTTTTAAATGATGTGAATACAAAGCTACCTGCGGTGGGACACCATCTTGGAATAATGCGTAAACACTCCCGAGTTTGAATAAGGGACGAAGCTCAAGCAAGATTTAAGGTGTTAATTTGGGAGATTGATGTTAGTATGCTTCTTTTTTTTACCTTTGGAGGGAGCCATGCTAGCTCTTTCCCCCAGCTTTATGCAAAGCTGGGCTAACCCGCTGGAGCTTCATATTTAACAGACAAACATTAGAGTGGTATCAAACTTCTCATCTAACTCCCCGCAAATAAGCGCATTTCCCAAAATGTCCAACTATTACTTTAAAGATCCAACTGATAAGTGGTACCAGCCTTCAGGCAGACCTAATGAGTCATTTCTATTTTTACAACTAATTTCAATAGAACTTTGTCTTTGTGGGCGCTGATGGTTGATTGAAATGTGACACCACACCGATTGGTTTCCTGCCTCATGCAGGTTTTGTTTATGTAAAAAAAGGTTCTCTGTCCAATCTAGCAATTTAGTCACAAGACAATCTATATGAGAAATGAAATCCTGCACCCATGTTACTTGTTGTGTACAATGTTTTTTAGAATCGCACTATTTTTGGATTATTTTGTGCTGGTGACAGTTCCATTGTCTATTATTATATTATTATGGAGCTTTTATTTTATTGCTATTTTGTTTAGGATAGTTTTTATTTTCTCTTCCTTATCATAAACATAGTACTGGTTTCCTTTTTTTAAAACAACTTGCTGAAAATTGCACGATCAGTTATTGTGGTATTAGCAAATGCAATGAAGGAAATACCAGTTAAATGCTGCAATTTTAATTAAGATATAGAATATATTTATAAAAACGGGAAACAACTGAAATTAGTAATCATGAAATTTGAAAAAAATGTAAATGCATGGGATACAGGTAACAAAATGTATGTTACGTACAATAATGATAAAGGACATGCATCAACATTACAACTCAGAATAATGTAGCATATGAAATACTAAAGATGAAATTTATAGCTAATATATTGTGTTGAGCTAGTCTGCTTTTCTTTTTTGTTGTAAAGAAAATATTTCTTTGTTGTTTTTTTGAGAATGGTATACAATTTGTGTATATTTTCATATACAAAGTATGCACTGATATGTTATTGAAATTCTATACCGCTTTTACAAAAAGTGTTTGTTGTACCAAAGTATCCAAGTCCCTTGAAACCTTATTACCCTTTTGCGTATGTTTTACTGTATTTTATATATTAAATAGACAAACTGAGTGAAATTAATGAGTTTGTGGTTTTACTTTTCTGTATACTGTGTAACAAAGCAGAAGTGCCTCTAAAATTATTCATAAAGACTAAAGTCCTCCAATCAAGGAACATATGGTGTAAATTAAATCTCTAAAAATATTTCTAAATTCACTGAAAATGTAAGTCAGTCCATTTCAGAGGTGCATTAGAGTGTTTGTCCTCATTTTATCATCAGTTTTTTTCTCTTCATCCTCTGCTCATTCTCACAGTTGCAAACATGTTTGATGAAGCTTCATTTCACACATTTAGTGATAACAACATGGCTAAATTTAGATGATCTCTCATGACCTGTAAGTTGAGCAGCAACTGTATAAGCGAGGCAACAACAAAGTCAATAGACTAGATTTAACAGCAATGTTTTTCTCTGGTGTCACCTTCTTTTTTTAATTTTTTTAGGCTTTATTAAAAGTTGTTTGTGTTGGAATGATGTACTGGTAGCAATACTACAATGCAAAAAAATTATTACATTACTAGGAAAAGTGCATTGAAAATAATGTACTTAATGTACCAAAAGTTTCTTTTAAATTTGGCCCCTAAGAGTGTTTAATATTATATATTACAAATCTGAAACGTTTGATAGTTAATTTGATATCAATTATTATTTGATCAATTATTTGTGTAATACATTTTTTAAGTAAAAGTGCTAAAAATTCTCTAGTAGCTTCTCAAATCTGAGGATTTTCAGATTTTCTAAGTCTTCTGTGAGATTACACTAAATATCTTTAGCTTTTGGACAAAACAATACATTGGAAGTCATCAACTTAAACTTTTTGTGATGGGCATCATACTATTTTATCACATCTTGTGGCCCTACTAATTACTCAAAGTAATGGACAACTTAATTCATTCAAGAAAATAATTGTTAATACATTATTTTATTACTATTACAGATGCAATACTGTGCACGTAGCATTTTACTGTAGTTGGTACCAGTTTAAACTACTTTATATACTGTTGGGAATATAAATGTCCAAGTATAGTATGCCATGACAAATTTCATGATCTAGTATATCATAAAAATGTCATAGTAGTATGTCATAAAAAGTCATAGTATAATATGTCGAAAAAGTAGTCATTGTATAGTATGCCGAAAAATGTCATAAAAAAGTCATAGTATAGTATGTCAAAATTTTTTATAAAAACGTCATAGAATAGTATGTCGTAAAAAGTCATAGTATAGTATGTCGAAAATAGTCCTAGTATAGTATGTGGAAAAATGTCATAAAAAAAGTCATAGTAGAGTATGTGGAAAAAAAGTCATAGTATGTGGAAAAATGTGATAAAAAGTCATAGTATAGTATGTCGAAAAATGTCATAAAAAAGTTATACTATAGTATGTCCAAAAAAAGTCATAATATAGTATGTCCAAAAATGTCATAAAAAAGTCATAGAATAGTATGTCATAAAAAGTCCTGGTATAGTATGTCGAAAATAGTCCTAGTATAGTATGTGGAAAAATGTCATAAAAAAAGTCATAGTATAGTATGTCGACAAAAAAGTCCTAGTATATTATGTCAGAAAAGTCATAAAAAGTCATAGTATAGTATGTCGAAAAATTCCGAAAAAAAGTCATAGTATAGTTAGTCGAAAAAAAGTCATAGTATAGTATGTCGAAAAAAGTCATAGTATAGTATGTCAAAAAAAGTCCTAGTATAGTATGTCGACAAAAAAGTCCTAGTATATTATGTCAGAAAATAGTCATATAGTATGTCAGAGAAGAATTCATAGTATACTATGTCGAAAAAAAGTAATAAAAAAGTCATAGTATAGTATTTAGAAAAATGTCATAAAGAAGTCATAATATAGTATGTCATAAAAAAGTCGTGTAGTATGACGGAAAATAGTCATAAAAATTCATTGTACAGTATTTAGAAAAATGTCATAAAAAAGTCATAGAATAGTATGTCTTAAAAAGTCATAGTATAGTATGTAGAAAATAGTCCTAGTATAGTATGTGGAAAAATGTCAAAAAGTCATAAAAAAGTCATAGAATAGTATGTCATAAAAAGTCATAGTATAGTATGTCGAAAAAAAGTCATAAAAAAGTCATAGAATAGTATGTTGGAAAATAGTCATAGTATAGTATGTCAAAAAAAGTCATAAAAAGTCATAGTATATGTTGACAGAGCAGCATGTGACAGTGGCTACTTGTTGTGAACCCAAATGTAGCCTACATAGCACCGAACATGGAGGAATAAGGAAGAGACAGAGAGACGTGCTGCTGCTTCAAATGTCACCCACACTGCAACTGAAATCAGCTGCGTGCAGGTGGACTTTTATTAACCACGCCCACAGACAGGTGCCGCGTGGTGTTCATCACAAATGAAATCACAATGAAAACACAAATTAACATCCAATAATTGAGAGCCGGTGGTCAGGGAAGCCGTCCGACTGAAGAAGGAGTCTTTCCGGGATATGTTATCCCAGAGGACTCCAGAGGCGGTTGCAGGGTACCGAAGGGCCCGAAGGGCTGCAGCTTCTGCCGTAAAAGAGGCAAAGCAGCGGGTGTGGGAGAAGTTTGGAGAAGACATGGAGAAAGACTTTCGGTCGGCACCAAGGTGCTTCTGGAAAACTGTTCGCCACCTCAGGAGGGGGAAGCGGGGAACCATCCAAGCTGTGTACAGTAAGGATGGGACACTGTTGACCTCAACTGAGGAGGTAATAGAGCGCTGGAAGGAGCACTTTGAGGAACTCCTGAATCCGACTAATACGCCCTCTATGTTAGAGGCAGAGCTGGAGGATGATGGGGGATCATTGTCAATTTCCCAGGCGGAGGTCACTGATGTAGTCAAACAACTCCACAGTGGCAAAGCCCCAGGGATTGATGAGATCCGTCCAGAAATGCTCAAGGCTCTGGGTGTGGAGGGGCTGTCCTGGTTGACACGCCTCTTCAACATTGCGTGGAAGTCTGGGACGGTGCCAAAGGAGTGGCAGACCGGGGTGGTGGTTCCCCTTTTTAAAAAGGGGGACCAGAGGGTGTGTGCCAATTACAGGGGTATCACACTTCTCAGCCTCCCTGGTAAAGTCTACTCCAAGGTGCTGGAAAGGAGGGTTCGGCCGATAGTCGAACCTCGGGTTGAGGAGGAACAATGCGGATTCCGTCCTGGTCGTGGAACAACGGACCAGATCTTTACTCTCGCAAGGATCCTGGAGGGAGCCTGGGAGTATGCCCAACCCGGTCTACATGTGTTTTGTGGATCTGGAAAAGGCGTATGACCGGATCCCCCGAGAGATACTGTGGGAGGTGCTGCGGGAGTATGGGGTGAGGGGGTCTCAGGGCCATCCAATCTCTGTACAACCAAAGCGAGAGCTGTGTCCGGGTTCTCGGCAGTAAGTCGGACTCGTTTCAGGTGAGGGTTGGCCTCCGCTAGGGCTGCGCTTTGTCACCAATCCTGTTTGTAATATTTATGGACAGGATATCAAGTCATAGTCGGGGTGGAGAGGGGTTGCAGTTCGGTGGGCTGGGGATCTCATCGCTGCTCTTTGCAGATGATGTGGTCCTGATGGCATCATCGGCCTGAGACCTTCAGCACTCACTGGATCGGTTTGCAGCCGAGTGTGAAGCAGTTGGGATGAGGATCAGCACCTCTAAATCTGAGGCCATGGTTCTCAGCAGGAAACCGATGGAGTGCCTACTCCAGGTAGGGAATGAGTCCTTACCCCAAGTGAAGGAGTTTAAGTACCTTGGGGTTTTGTTCGCGAGTGAGGGGACAATGGAGCGGGAGATTGGTCGGAGAATCGGCGCAGCGGGTGCGGTATTACATTCAATTTATCGCACCGTTGTGATGAAAAGAGAGCTGAGCCAGAAGGCAAAGCTCATGATCTACCGGTTAGTTTTCCTTCCTACCCTCACCTATGGTCATGAAGGCTGGGTCATGACCGAAAGAACGAGATCCAGGGTACAAGCGGCCGAAATGGGTTTCCTCAGGAGGGTGGCTGGCGTCTCCCTTAGAGATAGGGTGAGAAGCTCAGTCATCCGTGAGGAGCTCGGAGTAGAGCCGCTGCTCCTTCACGTCGAAAGGAGCCAGTTGAGGTGGTTCGGGCATCTGGTAAGGATGCCCCCTGGGCGCCTCCCTAGGGAGGTGTTCCAGGCACGTCCAGCTGGGAGGAGGCCTTGGGGAAGACCCAGGACTAGGTGGAGAGATTATATCTCCAACCTCGCCTGGGAACGCCTCGGGATCCCCCAGTCGGAGCTGGTTAATGTTGCTCGGGAAAGGGAAGTTTGGGGTCCCCTGCTGGAGCTGCTCCCCCCGCGACCCGATACCGGATAAGCGGACGAAGATGGATGGATGGATAATTGAGAGCAACATTCAACACCCCCACTTGCTCTCACATTATTACAAACAAAAACACCTATTACATAAGTACTTCATCAGGGTTTGTCCTTTAGTTATCTCCTAACAAACACTTAGCGAATTTGGCCAACTTAAATTTTGTTGCAGGTTTGGTCATTACATCCACCACCATCTGCTCAGTAGGACAATACTCCAATATTACCTTCCTATCATTCACAATGGACCGTGGAAAACGGTATTTTATATCCACGTTTGCACTTCTGTCTGCTGATAGGATTCCTAGCCAAAGCGATTGTGCCTTGGTTGTCCTCATACAGCTTAGGTAGTGCATACTGATATTTATCAATGCTGTCTAGCAGTTGAGTGAGGTACAGACACTCTTGGATGTTTGCAGCCAGAGCAATATACTCTGCCTCACAAGTGGACAGTGCTACAGTGGGCTGCATTTTGGTCTTCCATGACACTAAAGATCCGCTCTTCGTCAGGCTCACACAATACCCAGTTGTACTCTGTCTATCAGTAACGTCACCAGCCCAGTTCGCGTCACTGTAAGCTTATATACCCAGGTTCTCATCATATTTCCTGTAACACAACACCTTATCCCTTGTGCCTCTTAGATACCTCAGCACATGTTTAACTGTATCAAAGTGCTGTTCAGTAGGTTCAGTAAAATACTGTGACACTTTGCTTACAACAAAACTCAAATCTGGTCTTTTACAGACAGTTAAATAGATCAAACTACCAACTGCCTCTCTGTATCTCAAAACATCACTCATCAATGTAGCATCATCTGTGTAGTTCAGTTTTTGTTCACAAGGTGTTGACCTTGGTTTACATTCTTGCATGTTGAACCTCTCTAGAATTTTCCCAACATACTTTGCTTGTGACATTGTTACACAGCAGTCACTCTGGGTGAAATCAATGCCCAGAAAAAATCTTAGTTTGCCCAAGTCCGTCATTTTAAACCTTGCTGTAAGCATATCCTTTGTAACATTCATAGCTTTTTCATTGCTTGCTGCGATTACTAAGTCATCGACCCAAATTACTATGATCACCTTCTCATGTTCTCCTTGCCTTGTGTAAACACAGTGGTCGGCCTGGTTTTGTAGAAACTTGTTTTGTGTTAGATACTCATATAACAACCTGTTCCAATTTCTGCCCGATTGTTTAAGCCCATATAATGACCTCTCTAGCCTGCACACCAATTCTCTGTCTGAGTGTGGTTTTAACTTGTACCCTTCTGGCTGTTCCTTGTAAATCTCACAGTCAATGGGTGCATGTAAATAGGCAGTCTTCACATCCATTTGGTGTAACATCAACTTTTCCTGTGCCGCTTTCTGCATTAAAACTCTGACACTAGTCATGTTAGCGGTAGGAGAAAATGTCTCCTCATAATCCACACCCATCTTTTGACTGTACCCCTTCGCAACATATCGGGCCTTGTACTTCTCAGATCCACCAACATTGGGTTTAATAGCATACACCAATCTTGCTTTGGCCCACTCTCTTGATTTATCTGAGGTTACAGCTTCTGTAAATGAAACAGGTATGTTACACGTCACTCGATAGCCGTAATCTATGTTACTCTGGACTTGATCAGCCTCCTCCTCAGACATACATTTAGACACATTGCAATCTGTGTATCTGTCTGGCCTTCTCCTCTCTCTGGAAGGGTATCGGCTAGACCCAGGTTCGCACTTACCTTCCCGTCGTAAGTATGTCGAAAATAGTCCTAAAAAAATTCATAGTATAGTTAGTCAAAAAAAAGTCATAGTATAGAATGTCGACAAAAATGTCATAGTATATTATGTCAGAAAATAGTCATATAGTATGTCGGAGAAGAATTCATAGTATACTATGTCGAAAAAAAGTAATAAAAAAGTCATAGTATAGTATTTCGAAAAATGTCATAGTATAGTATGTCGGAAAATAGTCATAGTATAGTATGTCGGAGAAAAAGTCATAGTATATTATGTCGAAAAGTGTCATAAAGAAGTTATAGTTTAGTATGTTGAAAGAAGTCATATTATAGTATGTCAGAAAAAAGTCATAGTATAGTATGACGGAAAATAGTCATAGTATAGTATGACGGAAAATAGTCATAAAAAGTCATAGTATAGTATGACGGAAAATAGTCATAGTATAGTATGACAGAAAATAGTCATAAAAAGTCATAGTATAGTATGTTGAAAAATGTTGAAAAAAAGTCATAGTATAGTATGTCAAAAAAAGTCATAGTATAGTATGTAGAAAATAGTCCTAGTATAGTATGTGGAAAAATGTCATAAAAAAGTCATAGTATAGTATGTGGAAAAAAGTCATAGTACGTTGATGAATTCAATTCAATTTCAATTCAATTTTATTTATAGTATCAAATCATAACAAGAGTTATCTCGCGACACTTTACAGATAGAGTAGGTCTAGACCACACTCTATAATTTGCAAAGCCCCAACAATTCCAACAATTACAGTAATTCCCTCAAGAGCAAGCAGTGCGACAGTGGCGAGGAAAAACTCCCTCTTGGGAAGAAACCTCGGACAGACGCAGGCTCTTGGTAGGCAGTGTCTGACGGGCCGGTTGGGGATATGGTGATAATAGTCAAATTAATAATGGAACAGTGACTTCAAATGGTAGTCGTAGTAGTTCATGTCATATCAGGACGCTGCAGAGCATGGATGGACGTAGCAGGAAGCAGCAGGGTTCAGCAGGACGCACATGACATTGCAGGGCACCGCTGAGCTCAGCAGGGAGTGCAGCAGGACCACGGCGACAGCTGGAACCAGGATCTTGGTGCCAATGTTCTCCAAGGAAATACGCTGGGTGAAAAAACATAAGGACTCCGGGGAGTAAACTCCCCAGAAGTTAGGATTAGTAACAAGCATTTCTGGGACGGGATACACACAAATAGTAATAGTAATAGTAATAGAAAGGGAGAGGAGAGAGCAGCTCAGTGTGTCAAAGGAAGGAAGGAAGTCCCCCAGCAGTCTAAAACTATAACAGCGTAACTAAGAGAGACAGGACATAAGGAGAGGTAGCCTGTTCGGGCTTTGAACTCTCCCCTGCCTGTGCTGGCCTAACAATTATGAAGAGAAGCAGGTGGGCCAGTTAGGTGGACGCTGCAACTCCTCACTCCCTAACTATAAGCTTTATCAAATAGGAGAGTTTTAAGTTCATTCTTGAATGAGGTGACAGTTTCTGCCCCCCCGAACCCAGATCGGGAGCTGGTTCCATAGGAGAGGAGCCTGATAACTGAAGGCTCTTGCTCCCATTCTACTTTTAGAGACTCTAGGTACCACCAGTAACTCTGCATTCTGGGAGCGCAGTGCTCTAGTGGGACAATAAGGTATTAGGAGCTCTTCTAGATATGATGGTGCTTGACCATTTAGAGCTTTGTAGGTCAGGAGAAGGATTTTAAAATCAATCCTGTATTTTACAGGAAGCCAATGCAGAGAAGCTAAAACAGGAGAAATATGATCTCTTTTCTTAGTTCTTGTGAGAACACGCGCTGCAGCATTCTGGATCAGCTGGAGAGTCTTAAGAGACATATTTGAGCAACTACAATTACAATAGTCCAGCCTGGAAGTAACAAATGCATGGACTAGTTTTTCAGCATTGTTTTGAGACAGGATAATCCTAATTTTGGCAATGTTACGAAGATGAAAAAAGGCTGTTCTTGAGGTTTGTTTTAAATGGGCGTTAAAGGATATATCCTGATCAAAAATAACCCCTAGATTTCTGACAGTAGTGCTGGAGGCCAGGGCAATACCATCCAGAGTAGCTATGTCTTTAGATAATGAGGTTCGGAGGTGTTTAGGGCCCAGCACAATAACTTCAGTTTTGTTAGAGTTTAACATCAGAAAATTATGGGTCATCCATGATTTTATATCTTTAATGCACTCTTGAAGTTTAGCTAGCTGACTAGTTTCGTCTGGTTTGATTGACAAGTATAATTGGGTGTCATCCGCATAACAGTGAAAGTTAATTGAGTGTTTCCTAATAATATTACCAAGAGGAAGCATATATAATAGAATTGGTCCAAGCACTGAGCCTTGTGGAATGCCATGGCTAACTTTAGCGTACTTGGAGGATTTATTATTAACATTAACAAATCGAGATTGATCAGAGAAATAGGACTTAAACCAGCTTAGAGCAATTCCTTTAATGCCAACTAAGTGTTCCAATCGAATTGAATCCTTAACCTCAACTTGTTATTTTGCTTGCAGCTTATCTCATTTGGGAAGCCAAAAAGGTAATGGTTCGGAGTTGTATTTATTGTTCACACTACTGAAGACAAAACAGTTGTACAAAGTCATAGTATGGCATGTTGAAAAAAAGTCATAAAAATCATAGCATAGTATGTAAAAAAAAGTCATTAAAAAGTAATTGTATAGTAGGTCGAAAAAAAGTCATGAAAAGTCATAGTATAGTATGTTGAATTAAGTCTTAAAATTTTATAGTATAGTATGTCGGAAAACAAGTCATAGTATAGTGCCTCAAAGAATTGATTTCAAAATACTTTTGCTGGTTTATAAATCACTAAACGGTTTAGGGCCAAAATACATTTCTGATCTGCTGCTACACTATGACCCACCCAGACCTCTCAGGTCAGCTGGGACAGGTCTACTTGTTGTCCCCAGAGTCAGAACTAAACAGGGGGAAGCAGCGCTCAGTTTTTATGCTCCACATATCTGGAACAAACTCCCAGAAAACTGCAGGTCCACTGAAACTCAACTGCTCTTTCTTTAAATTCTTATCATTTTTTTATACTGAAGTTGACACTGTATGACATTCTATAACTGCTCTTTAATGTTTAATTTCTTATACAGCTCTGTAACTTTTATTCACATATTTTATATCTCAGTTCTTTGGGGTTCTAGTTAGACCCATTAATAGAATTGAATTTATGATTATTCCAGTGAGATTTTGCAAAAACTGACATATTTCTGATTATTTCTTTGATACGGGTGTGACAATAGATTACAGAAGAGACAGGCTGTGGACTGTCAACAAAGTTAGTTTGATAACTAACAAAAGGGTCTGAAGACCAAAACAATTACAATTGAACAGAAATAGTCTGAGAAACTATTAAATTAAGAATAAAATAAATAGTCTACAAAACTAGCACGTTTCCTGACTATTAGAGAAGGTCTGAAGACCGTTCCGGGTTTTGCAAGGTTTGCTGAAGAAAAGAACTAAGCCTTGTGGTGACGACTGCATTGAAAAAGAAAGAGTATACTAAAGCTTCTGTAACTGTAAATGCTTCTGTAAATGAAACCTCCACGTGAAGCATCAGGACCCATTGTTGGTGAGATGAACCAGAAATATTGACTGAACTGCTTGAGATGTCTGACATATTGGTCCTTTCTTTAATTAACCTATTTTATCTGCTTTTATATGTTTTAACTGTTTTAACTGCTCTTTATTCGTGTATTTTATCTCTCAGTTCTTTAAATTCTTATACTGCACTGTAAAATTTATTCTTGTCTTTTAAATTGTTTTAAATTGTTTTGTAACTGCTCTTTCATGTTTTATGTAAAGCACTTTGAATTGCCCTGTTGCTGAAATGTTCTATATAAATAAAGCTGCCTTGCCTTGCCTAAAAGTAATAAAAAAGTAATAGAATATTAAAGAATTGAAACCTCAACCTCAACTCTTCATTTCACCTGCAGCAGATTATCTCACTGAGCTTTTTGTAAAGCCATTGAGGTATGGAGTTGTATTTATTGTCCACACTATTGAAGACAAAAAAGTCGTACAAAGTCATAGTTTAGTGTTTCGAAAAAAAGGAAAAAAAGTATAGAATGTCGAAAAAGTCATGAAAAAGTCATAGAATAGTATGTCAAAAAAAAGTAATAGAATGGTGAAGAACTGAACCCTCAACCTCAACTCTTTCATGTCACCTGTAGCAGCTTATGTCACTGAGTTATTTGTGAAGGCAATAAGGAAGTGGTTTGGAGCTGTATTTATTGTCTACACTACTGAAGACAAAAAAAGTCACAAAAACTCATCGTATAGTATGTCAAAAAATGTCATAAAAGAGTTATAATATAGTATGTCGAAAAAGAGTCATAGTATAGTATGTCAAAAAAAATTATCGTATAGTATGTCAAAAAAATGTCATAAAGTCAGAGTAAAGTATGCCATGACAAATTTCATGATCTAGTATATCATAAAAATGTCATAGTAGTATGTAATAAAAAGTCATAGTATAATATGTCCAAATGTCATAAAAAAGTCATAGAATAGTATGTCATAAAAAGTCATAGTATAGTATGTAGAAAATAGCCCTAGTATAGTATGTGGAAAAATGTCATAAAAAAGTCATAGTATAGTATGTGGAAAAAGTCATAGTATAGTATGTGGAAATTACGTCATGGTATAATATGTGGAAAAATGTCATAAAAAGTCATAGTATAGTATGTAAAAAAATGTCATAAAAAAGTCATAATATAGTATGTCGAAAAAAGGTCATAGTATAGTATGTTGAAAAATGTCATAAAAAAGTCATAGTATAGTATGTCGAAAAAAGTTATAGTATAGTATGTCAAAAAAAGTCATAAAAAAGTTATAGTATGGTATGTCGAAAATAGTCCTAGTATAGTATGTTGAAAAAAAGTCATAAAAAGTCATAGTATAGTATGTCGAAAAATGTTGAAAAAAGGTTATAGTATAGTTAGTCGAAAAAAAGTCATAGTATAGTATGTCAAAAAAAATCATTGTATAGTATGTCAAAAAATGTCATAAAGTCATAGTATAGTATGTCAAAAAATATTATATATTACAAATCTGAAACGTTTGATAGTTAATTGCCGACTATTTTGATAATCAATTATTTGTGTAATACATTTTTTTAAGTAAAAGTGCTAAAAATTCTCTAGTTGTAGCTTCTCAAATCTGAGGATTTTCAGATTTTCTAAGTCTTCTGTGAGATTACACTAAATATCTTTAGCTTTTGGACAAAACAATACATTGGAAGTCATCAACTTAAACTTTTTGTGATGGGCATCATACTATTTTATCACATCTTGTGGCCCTACTAATCACTCAAAGTAAGGGACAACTTAATTCATTCAAGAAAATAATTGTTCATACATTATTTTATTACTATTACAGATGCAATACTGTGCACGTAGCATTTTACTGGAGTTGGTGCCAGTTTAAACTACTTTATATACTGTTGGGAATATAAATGTCAGAGTATAGTATGCCATGACAAATTTCATGATCTAGTATATCATAAAAATGTCATAGTAGTATTTAATAAAAAGTCATAGTATAATATGTCCAAATGTCATAAAAAAGTCATAGAATAGTATGTCATAAAAAGTCATAATATAGTATGTAGAAAATAGTCCTAGTATAGTATGTGGAAAAATGTCATAAAAAAGTCATAGTATAGTATGTGGAAAAAAGTCATAGTATAGTATGTGGAAAAAACGTCATGGTATAATATGTGGAAAAATGTCATAAAAAGTCATAGTATAGTATGTCAAAAAATGTCATAAAAAAGTCATAATATAGTATGTCGAAAAAAGGTCATAGTATAGTATGTTGAAAAATGTCATAAAAAAGTCATAGTATAGTATGTCAAAAAATGTTGAAAAAAGGTTATAGTATAGTTAGTCGAAATAAATTCATAGTATAGTATGTCGACAAAAAAGTCATAGTATATTATGTCAGAAATAGTCATATATATATGTCGGAGAAGAATTCATAGTAATAAAAAAGTCATAGTATAGAATTTCGAAAAATGTCATAAAGAAGTCATAATATAGTATGTCGGAAAATAGTCATAGTATAGTATGTCGGAGAAAAAGTCATAGTATAATATGTATAAAAATGTCATAAAGAAGTTATAGTATAGTACCGGTATGTTGAAAAAAGTCATAAAAAGTCGTAGTATATTATGTCGATAATTTTTCATAAAAAAATTATAGTTTAGTATGTCGAAAGAAGTCATACTTGTCGAAAAAAGTCAAAAAGGTCAAAATATAGTATGTCCTAAAAAAGTCATAGTATAGTATGTCGAAAAATGTCATAAAAAAGTCATAGTATAGTATGTCGAAAAATGTCATAAAAGTCATAGAATAGTATGTCAAGAAAAGAAAAACTTAATTCATTCAAGAAAATAATTGTTAATACATTAATATTTTTAATATTTTTATATATTCATTAGTAGTTTAAACTACTTTATATACTGTTGGGAATATAAATGTCAGAGTATAGTATGCCATGACAAATTTCATGATCTAGTATATCATAAAAATGTCATAGTAGTATGTCATAAAAAGTCATAGAATAGTATGTCATTAAAAAGTCATAATATAGTATGTCAAAAAAAAGTCATAGTATAGTATGTCGAAAAAAGTTATAGTATAGTATGTCGAAAAAAATTCATTGTATGGTAATTTGAAAAAAGTCATAGTATAGTATGTGGAAAAATGTCATAAAAAAGTCATAGTATAGTATGTCGAAAAAAAGTCCTAGTATAGTATGTGGAAAAATGTCATAAAAAATTCATAGTGTAGTATGTTGAAAAAAAGTTATAGTATAGTATGTGGAAAAATGTCATAAAAAAAGTCATAATATAGTATGTGGAAAAATGTCATAAAAAAGTCATAGTATAGTATGACAAAAAAAATCATAAAAAAGTCATAATATAGTATGTGGAAAAATGTCATAAAAAAGTCATAGTATATTATGTCGAAAAAAAGTCATAAAAAGTTATAGTATAGTATGTTGAAAAAAGTCATAAAAAAGTTATAGTATAGTATGTTGGAGAAAAAGTCATAGTATATTATGTCGAAAAAAGTCATCAAAATTTTATAGTATATTATGTCGAAAAAAAGTCATCAAAAAGTCATAGCATAGCATTTCAAAAAACAAGTCATAGTATAGTATGTCGAAAAATGTCATAAAAAAGTCATAGAATAGTATGTCAAGAAAAGAAAAACTTAACTCATTCAAGAAAATAATTGTTAATACATTATTTTATTATTGTTACAGATGCAATACTGTGCACGTAGCATTTTACTGTAGTTGGTACCAGTTTAAACTACTTTATATACTGTTGGGAATATAAATGTCAGAGTATAGTATGCCGTGACAAATTTCATGATCTAGTATATCATAAAAATGTCATAGTAGTATGTAATAAAAAGTCATAGAATAGTATGTCATAAAAAGTCATTGTATAGTATGTGGAAAAAAAGTCATAGTATAGTATGTGGAAAAATGTCATAAAAAGTCATTGTATAGTATGTGGAAAAATGTCATTAAAAAGTCATAATATAGTATGTCGAAAAAAGTCATAGTATAGTATGTCAAAAAAAGTTATAGTATAGTATGTCGAAAAAAGTCATAAAAAAGTCATAGTATAGTATGTCGAAAATAGTCCTAGTATACAGTATGTTGAAAAAAGTAATCGTATAGTATGTGGAAAAATGTCATAAAAAAGTCATAATATAGTATGTCGAAAGAAAAACATAGTATAGTATGTGGAAAAATGTCATAAAAAAGTCATAGTATAGTATGTTGAAAAAAGATAAAAAAGTCATAGTATAGTATGTCGAAAAAAGTCATAAAAAAGTTATAGTATAATGTCGGAGAAAAAGTCATAGTATATTATGTCGGAAAAAGTCATAAAAAAGTCATCTCAACCTAAACTCTTTCATGTCACCTGTAGCAGCTTATGTCACTGAGTTATTTGTGAAGGCAATAAGGAAGTGGTTCGGAGCTGTATTCATTGTCCAAACTACTGAAGACATAAGAAGTCACAAAAACTCATGGTATAGTATGTCAAGAAATGTCATAAAAAAGTCATAATATAGTATGTCGAAAAAGAAGTCATAGAGTATTTGTGAAACCAACAAGCCAGTGGTTCAGCGTTGTATTTGCTGTCCGCACTACTGAAGACAAAAGAGTCATACAAAATCATATTATAGTATGTAGACAAAAATCATTAAAAAATCATAGTATAGCATGTCAAAAAAAGTCATAGTATAGTATGTCGATAACAAGTGTCGGGGAAAAATAGTATGTTGAAGAATTGAAACCACCTCAAATTTTCATTTCATCTGTAGCAGCTTATCTCACTGAGCTATTTGTGAAGCTAGTTAAGCATTGGTTCGGAGGTGTTTATTGTGCACACTACTGAAGACAAAAAAGTCATACAAAGTCATAGTTTAGAATGTCGAAAAAAAGTTACAACATACTGAAGAATTGAACCTTCAACTGTTCATCTCCAGAGAGGGACAGAGCCGACTGTTCATCCTGAGCAGACTGGCTGTAGACAATGCTTCAAATACGGATGTTGCTGCGAAGAAGCTAAATAATTCTACATTACATTGTACACAAGTTGACCTTTGGCCTTTTGGATATAAAATGTCATAACTTCATAATTTTATCCTATTGGACATTTGTGTGAAATTCTGTTATAATTAGCATATTGTTTTGTAAGGTCACAGTGACCTTGACCTTTGACCACCAAAATCTAGTAAGTTCATCCTTAAGTCCAAGTGGACACTTGTGCCAAATTTGAAGACATTCCCTCCAGGCGTTCCCAAAATCATGTTCATGAGCATGGGAGGGACGGACGGACTTCACATGTACAGTTTGCCCACATTTGTTGTTGTTCAAGACAGGCCAAATTTTTCAGGTTTTGAATTTGTTTAGTTTTTTCGTAATGTCTTTCCTTTCTTTGTTGGACAGATAGTCAGAAAAGTAACATGTTCCCCCCTCAGCCATTTGGATCTGAATCACCTTTCTCCTTTACCACATAATTACTACTCAATTAGTGCTCAATTTTCATTTCCAACTTTTCTGTCTTCACCTTGCTGCATAACATCCAAACACTGGATGCCTCTTCAGCTCAAAAACCTGATTTTATTAGCTCAAGACTAAAAGGTTCCGACTGTTCAAAGATTTGTAATGGCAGATTAATTAGTAAACACACACGTTACACAAAGCACTTCTTCAGACCACATCTTTTTAATTTGCATGCACATAATAGCTTTTTTGTTGTATGTAAACTTTTTAAACTTTGTCTCATAACCCTGGATTTCTTCATTTTTCTATACAGACATTCAAGCAACAAATTAACCCACATTCTGCTTCATATCCTTTATTTCCTTGTGAACAATATAAAAACAGTCATATTCCTTGAGATTTTAATAACATCATTATTTATACTACATATGTTTGTATTGGTAGTGGTGGAGTCCTGTAAATCCTGACTGCCTTCATACAACACCATGAATTAACAGGAAACAATGCATGCAGTTTCATCTCATTGATAACAGCCTCACTGTTGTTACTGCTGATGCAAACCGAACATTTCCAACTGCTGCTTCAAATTGAAAGTATTCAACAGGAGAATCACGTGGTGGCTCAGCCACAGGAAATGCAATACGTTTGTCATTGCTCATCAAAAACGGTCAATTTTGGGAGTATTTTTGATCGGATCATCATTAATTTAATAATAAAAACAGCTGCTCAAGGAGAGTTTGTTGTTGTAATAAACCACACTTGCTGTTACCTATGTAACTACAGCTGTTGCCAAATCAACCAGGACTTAAATATGAAGGATTACAACTTTATAGGACACCAAAAGAACAAGCCAAGTTGTGTTGTATTAAAAAGGTGGTACAGTTGTTTGTCTCTTAACTCCTCATCACCTTTTTGTACGCCTGCCTTTAACCCCACCAGCGCAGCCTGGGAGGAGGAGCTGTCGTGGGAGGTTCCACGTCGAAAACCGCCCCTTCTCCGACTGACGAGCAGACGTAGTACAGGTTGGTGCCCAGCATGACCAGTATGGGAAAGAAGGAGAAGCCAAAGCCGAGGCCCCTGATGCTGCTGCCCAGAGAGAGGCAGAGCCAGTAGATCAGCCTGCAGCACAGAAAATAACAAATGATAGTCACAATGCAGTCTGCATGGAGTGCTGCTTGTATGTATGTATGTATGTATGTATGTATGTATGTATTAAAATAGCCCCACATCATCACATCACATACCCTTCACCATACCTAGATTGGCATGGGGTACTTTCCATAAAATCATCTCTCAATGCAAATCAAACCAGCTATTAGACATAAACCATGCCAATCTCTAGGTATGGTGAAGGGTATGTGATGATGTGGGGCTATTTTAATTTCAAAAGCCTTTATCAGGATGCATAGTATCCTGGAGTAATGGGACATTATTTTGAGGGGACAGCACATTTACACTGTTATATAAGCTGTACACTTAATACTTTGTGTATTTTTTAAGAGTAATTTCTTCAGTGTTGTCCCATTAAAAGATATAATGAAATATTTACTAAAATGTGAGGGGTGTACTCACTTTTGTGAGATACTGTAATTGTGCACCACCACCACCTACTAAACTCAACGTATGTGTTGCGGTAGTGGTTTATCAGTGTATTGTTAGTGTTATCCTGTGTAAATGCAAAAGAAAACTTTGTAAACATCATGAATCAATAAATTATTTGGACATGCAAAAGTCATCAGGTTTAAAACACATCCCCAGTTTAACCAGTTTGCGTGTGGGAAAAGGTGACCGTAATCAAAATGTCTGCTTTAACTGTCGGTCAGCACTGTGAAACTTTGATCTGTTGTACTTACTGTGGCCATGCATGCAAAGTTATAACAGGAAGTAGCTAGTCCTCCCACACACAGTAGTGGTTTAGATACTATGGTTAAACTGGGGATTTGTATTAATCCTTTCTGATCAGTTGTGTGGTTTCACTGTGTATTGTGTGTTGTAAAGATGTGTCTAGCAGTGTCATGCTGAGCAAGTGAAGTGTATTACTGATGGAAATGAAACTTAACTAAAAGTACAGAAAGACAACTAGTTGGAATGTAAATGTGCAGCCTCGCAATTTTGGCCTGAACCTAATTTACTCTCATTTAACTGACAAACTCTGCATGAGCTAAAAACAACATTGTTTCTGTCGCTGACATTCATTTGTCTGTTTGGACCACATCAAAGTTAGCCAGTGTTAACAGGATGTTTTCACAAGATAGTCGGCTATGTTCTTTCCCTTTTATTGTTTCCATCATTCCGTTTTAGCCATAGACTGTAAATATAACAGTCATAAGCGCAACTAAGAACAAAACTGATTATAGCTTGACACTGCAACTCAGTCATGGCAGAGAAGAAATACTAAAAACATTTTGAGAATCCACTGTTGTAGACTTAAGATACACACTAAAGGCTTTTGAAAATACAAACAAAAATTGTCTATTTTATCCATTAAATAAAGAATATTTATGTTTGGCTCACTAAGGCCTTCATAAGGTGAAAATTTCATTTTGAATACTACTACTATAAAACTAATGACATTCCATCAGCCTCAGCTGTGCTTTGTGCTAACATGCTAAACTAAAATGGTGAACACGGTAAACATTATACCTGCTAAACATTGTTTAGCCGGATAAGCGGACGAAGATGGATGGAAACATTGTTGTGAGCATGTTTATTTATCTCAAAGCACCCCTCTGAAAAAGTACAGCCTCACAGAGCTGCTAGCACGGCTGTAGACTCAGTCTTGTTAGGTCTTAGTGGCTTTTCAAAAAAAAAAATCTTCCCCATTAATATAAAACATATCTATTTTTTCCATCATAAAAAGGCCTTGTCTAAAATCTAAAAGGAAATTGGACTCATCAGTTTGGTGGTGTAAATAATAGGACGGTGTTGGGATTGTTTTTCCTTTCTTGTTGATTTTCACCAGCACTGGAGAC
Source organism: Perca flavescens (assembly GCF_004354835.1). Classification (NCBI taxonomy): domain Eukaryota; kingdom Metazoa; phylum Chordata; class Actinopteri; order Perciformes; family Percidae; genus Perca; species Perca flavescens. Next base: position 14,965,617 of record NC_041344.1, on the reverse strand, counting down.
TTCAAATTTGTGTTGTATAGCTGTTTACGTCTTAATCTAGCTTTAGTCTTGTTGGCCTTCGCTCCTGCCTTAAATGTTTAATATTTATAATGTTTGACTCAATCTATGTCTGGTAAATGTGGCCTGAACAGTCTGATTACATTAGTCAACTCCTATGCATAATAGGGAGAATCTATTTGTAGAAATGACTATACAGCATTAATAATGTATCATCCAGCAGACATCCAGACAACCAAAGCAATATTCATATCATCTATCCCTTTACCCATTCCTCCATCCTAAACATTTAACAACATACCTGCCGATTACAAATATGATGGTGAGCAGCGGCACTAGTTTGACCAGGTCCTGGCTGATGTAGGTTGCCATGACAGCGAGCTGCAGGAAGTAGAAGAGGAAGAGGACGAGCGATTCGTTGACGTAGTGCCAGTGCACCGCCACCTCTCTGTTCACCAGTTTACTCTGATAGAGGGGCTTCAGGGCGCTGTAGCGCAGCCGTGCCACGCCCTGCACCAACACACCTGCAGAGAGACGAGGGTCAATATTACATGATTTTATTTTATGGTTGTTATTGTCTACGGCCTATAGTGTTTGTTTTATATTATATTATATTATGTAAGTGTTTGTTTCAGTGCACGATAAACTTAATACATGAACATACCGAGCAGGATGGGGATGGTGGCGAAGAAGGAGCAGCGTAGAGAGTACACCACCCTGAGGGGGGTGCTCTGCAGCAGCGGTGTGTCAAAGGGAAGGAGGGCATAACCTCCCCACACCAGGAGAGGGAAGAGAAGCCCTGCGGCCGCCGTCGCCAGAGCCAGCTTCAGTTTTTCACTGCACAGATGCTCGCACAGGTCTGAGAATGAAGATAGGATCACTTCAATTCAAATTCAGTCAGTTCTGTCTTTATTGGTCATATCAAGAATCATCTTAAAACTAGTACTGTAATTATGTGGTAAAGGAGAAAGAGATCCTCAGTGTGCAGTAACTCACTGACTTACTGAGTGAAAATGTGCTTCAGAAAACACTTCAGCCTGCCTGGATTACAACAAACACAGCAATCTGATATGTGACCAGGTAATCAAATGAAAGTTGTTTAAAACCCTCCCTTCTAAGAATATACTTAATACTGTATCTGTGCCTGGTTGCACATAGTAAATGATTTACAATCCACAGCACAGCAAGCTCTGATATTCCTCACATTTAGGGACAAGGAGATTGTGTCCCCTCTTCTTCTCAAAAAGAATAAAACAGGATTTAGAATGACAATAATGGAGTATTTGTAAGCATCTGCTTTTATGATAATCTCACGTAATCTGGCTTTAATTTGATTTAATAGCTGCTGAAAGAGGATATTTTGCAGGAAATCATTGAACAGTTAGTAAAGGATTAGGGGATAAAGAAATCTGATGTTTGGGTGGTCCCAGGGGGGTTTAATATGAAGGTAAATATGGTGCAAAAGGGGAGAGCTTGTAGAATACAATGTGAGAACTTGCAGAACAAAAACGTCCCGCTGGAGCTCCGACTGCAGGTCGAGGTCGGCAGCGAAGCTTTCTGGCAATAATAGCAACGTTGCTACGCTGGCCGATCCCCACCGATGACAGTCCGTCTGTGGCTGAAGGACCTGGAGCTCAGTGTTTCAGTTTGACTGTTAAAAAGTGTTAAGATGAATAAAAGGTATTCATTTAGAAGCAGGCTGGTTGGTTAGTTAGCTAACGCTAGCTTGCTATTCCACCAAGCTTCCATGCTACATAAGGAGCATGGACAGAGTTGTCCCTCATCTGGCGATAGAAACCCTGCTTTCCCCGTCCTGTTGGCTCAGAGCTCCACAGCCGTAGTCCACAGGTACTAAATAGTTTTGCACCAAATGTATCGCAAGAAGTGTTGCAAAAGTCAAGGCGCAGATTCGCCACTTTGTGATGCGAGAGAGCACATATGTGAAGTTGCAGTGACAGATTCGAGAGTTTGTAATCACTGAGTTATGGTTTTGATGGAAAATGAACTTGAGTAAAAAAAAAAAAAAAAAAAGAAAAACAAAAGTACACGAGTAAGTTGCATTACAAGTTTGCAGCTGTCATTGTGTTCATGCAAATATCAATCTACACATTTGTGAATTTTTTGTTCTGCAACTTCAAATTCAGATCACAGGTGTGTGAATATTTTTTACAAGTGCAAATTTTAACATACAAGTTCAGATTTTTTGTTCTGCAAGTTCTCACCTTTTGCACCATATTTACCTTCATAGTTTAAGGTACTGATCATGAGCCATGTGTTCAAAAAAGCTCTGAGATTTAAGATTCAGCTGCCAAAAAGAATTAAAATCACAAGCAATATTGACATAAAGTTAAAAACCTGAAAGACAAACAAGCAGACATGAAAATCGTGGAGAGGATGATGCCATATTACATGTGTTTCTAGCAGCAAAAAAAAGTTATTGTTCAGCAACACTTGTTGGGAAATTGGGTTTTCCCCAAGCAGTTAAACGCACCATCAGGGAAGAGTTTTCACAACAGTCCTCGCTTTCAGCTGCATTACCATACATGTAACACATACTTGACCAAAAGTAAAGTAAATTAAAGCAGTAATGGTTAGTAAATGATTTGTAATATATAGTTTAAAACGTTAGGGGGAAGAAAAAAAAACAGTTATAGTTACGGCTGAACCACTTAAGGAAAACGTAGCTTTATTGCAATTTTTCTGACAATGATGCCATGGGGATTTCAATTTTGATTTTCTACAAGTTCTATAAATTCTACCAGTATTACACAACACCTTTCATGTTTCTACATGGAATAAGTGATATTGTTTTATTGTCCTTTCAGGGTCGTATTTAAAGCTTGCACTCGTCGCTTTCAAATTTAGATTTTGACTATACATTTTTCAGCCATAGTTATGGTTCTTCAAACCTATTATATGCAATTATGGCCTTATTCAAGGTTCCAGAAAGTAATGAAATTCAAATATGAAAAAGGTACATTTGACATAATGTTAAGCCAGTTTTTTTGTCTGCTTTGTTTTATTGTTGATATTGTTTCAGGGATGCAAACAACCAGAATAAAGCTAATGAAAATAAGCTTGATTTGGTTTGCATTTGTCGCATCTTTGTCTGATCTGATTAATATTAAATTCTCCCTTTTTTATGATTTCTCAGATGCACCTCTGAATTTCTTTTCCTTCTCCAGTCAGATTTTTTTTTTGTTTCCGTCTGTCAATTTCCTACTCTCTAATCCCTATTTATATATCTTTATGTCACAAATATATTAGTTTATATCAACAACGTTCCACTTCCGGGACTGCTCCGTTGCCGACAGAAATTCCGCAGAATTTCACTAATTTCGGCCAGATATCCGTTACCTTGGGCTTTCTTTGTGTTGGCATTTTAAACTCCGGAGGATTTATGAGGACTATGGTTAACTGCTCCTCAGATCTCTGCAGGGTAAATCCAGACAGCTAGCTAGACTATCTGTCCAATCTGAGTTTTCTGTTGCACGACTAAAACAACTTTTGAACGTACCCGTACAAATACATTAACATATTGTTAATTTCACAGTTTAACTGTTAGTGGAAATATTAAAGATCTCACACAAATAAAAAACACTTAAAATAATGGCAGGCATTTTTGCAGAATAACTATCACTAAGTAAAATGTAGGGATTATTTTAGGACAATGTGCAGATATACTGCAGGGTAAAGCCATGTCTCTGATTGGCTGTTCGTACTCAGGGCAAACATATGATCAGTAATGTGGTTATTCTTAAAAGTTACTCCCTCAGTTAGCAGGAGTAGGTTGTTTGAGATTGTGTTGCTCACACAGTTTGCGCTTTATGTATTGCTTAAAAAATAGGGGCCCAGATGCATTAAAGTCTAGTTTGCATTTTTATACTCACAGTACTTGTCGTCCTGTTTAGTCCACTCTTGATAAACCTGAGCTGCTGAGTCGGGCTCCGTCTGCGGCTCCTCTATGAACAGCTGGCTCTTCTCAGGAAGCTCTTTGCTGGACGGACGCACGATTGTGACTTGTGGAGAGAAACCCAGAAAAGCTTTCTCTGGGATCCAATTCGACTTTCCTTCTTTTTTCTCCTCCTCCTCCTCCTCCTCCTCCTCTTCATCGTCTGCTAGTGAGCCATCACCTTTATCGTCCCGCTGCACCTCCATCTCATCGTCCCTCCACCTCTCGCCCTCAGGCATGCTCTCCCTCCATTTGCTCTTTGTGTTGCTCTTGGCCTGGCTCTGCTCCTCCGACAGGTCCTGGCTCCCTCCAATGATCCCCGTGTCCCTCTCTTCAGGCTCCCAGACTCCCTTTTCTGACCAGACTCCATGGTCATTGTCCATCTGAGGCCTCTTGTCTTTGTCACCAGGCCATGGCAGAGTGCTCGGCTCCAGATGAGCTGAGTTTGTCACTTCCTCTTCCTCCTTTGAGTCATCATCATCTTCTTCTTCTTCTTCTTCTTCTTCTTCTTCTTCTTCTTCTTCTTCTTCTTCTTCTTCTTCTTCTTCTTCCTCATCTGTAACCCTCTGTCTTTCCTCTATGCTGTTGCTCTCTTCTGGCTTTTTACTTTCTGCTATTTGTAGCTCTGCATCTATGATTAAACCCCCTAGGCCAGACATTGTTGACATTGTTTTAGTTGTTAAATTAAATTTTCTCTTTTTTTCAGTCAATACCTGTTTCACTGTCCATAGTCTGACTGTTAGCAAAGGTTCAGCTGCTAAAAGTCATTATGGGTTGATTTCTCTGAAGAGAAAAAAGAAGAAATTACAACCATTTTAAAAAACAATGTTGTGCTCCACCTTTAGCTTCACAAAAAAAATAATCAAAGTTCACTGTTTATCATGGGTGTGGTGCCCTATATGGCTTGTCCTGCCCCCACACATGCCAACAAGTTTGTGCAGCGGTCGGTCCTGTTTGAGTGAATGTCAGAAAATCTGGCAAATTTCACTTGCATTTAAACATAACCTAAATTTACTTATTGTAACCTTCAATGAAAAACTGAGAATACATGTTTTCAATCTGCTCTGAAAATTGGTTAAACTACAGAAAAAACTTCCAGACTACTATTTCCTGAGTAAACAAGACCATGGCATTACTCATCCTGCTGGTGTGTGTGTGTGTGTGTGTGTGTGTGTGTGTGTGTGTGTGTGTGTGTGTGTGTGTGTGTGTGTGTGTGTGTGTGTGTGTGTGTTCTTAATTTAAGTATTGAATGGTGGAGAATAAGACTCCCAAACAGCAAAACAAGCATTATAAATAACAAAACAGTGAGAGTTAATTTTTGTGAATATGTCAGCAATCCCATTATTTGACGGAGATAACAGAGCCACTGTTAATGAAGTCCAAATCATGCATAAAATAGAAAAGAATATACTTCAGGGATGCAACTAACGATTAGCTTTATTATCAATTAATCTGGTGAATACTTTGTCAATTAACCAATTAATTGTTTGGTCTATATAACATCTTTAAACTGCCTGTTTTGTCCAGTTCAAATCCCAAAGAAATTCAATTTACTCTCACAGAAGACAAACTAAAGAGGGGAATCTTCACATTTAGGAGCACATTTGAGCATTTTTGCTTAAAATGTAACTTAAAAATATAATAATAAAATAGAAGAATAATTGATTATTAATCAAGTCAATTAATTTGCGGAAATTAGGACTCCTTGCTGCAGTTGCCCATTGGCCATTAACAGAAAACACCAATTAATTTCAACTATAAAGTGATTGACAAGCTATATAAACATGACTGCATTCCTGCTCTCTGAAAACACATGAAACAACCTGTACTTTGCCTGTCTGCTACATTACAACTACTACAGCAGGCTGCTGCTGCAACAGCAGCTGAAATATCCTTAAAATGAAGTTAATTTGTTGGTGTTGTTGCGACAGTGAGATCAAGGTAGAAAACATGCCTGGATTTGTAATACATTTCTGAACTCTAAGATAAAGTGAGATTTTGAGTTTTAAAATGTCCAAACACTGTTTTGAGTCTGGTTTCAGGGGAGAATTTGTCATGTTTAAAAATATGATGATTGGAGCCTACTCAAGCTACCAGGCTGCAGGAAACATGTTTTTGTACTGTATTTCCTTCTCAGTGTCTACTTTTTTCAGACCTAAATAATGCCACATAATCCTTTACGGACACTGAAACTCTTCAGTGAGAGCTACACTTTCAGCTTGTTCCATAGTCTAAACTGTCAACAGTAGGCTACAGCTGGATTTTCCCTTCAATCTTGACTTCACGGATCTTTGTTTACAAACTGTATGGTCCAGAGTTTGTTGTGACAAAGCTTTTTTTAATCCTCACACATTGAGGTGTAGCTAATTAGTCTGGTGCACAGCAGTGAGAAATGTAGTTTCGGCCTAAAGCTATCACTTGTTTTAGCCGCTCTGTATTTCAGACTGAGTCTTGTGATACTGAAACAGATGACAAAAAATATTGAACGTTAATGGTTTACGTACCTGTTTTTACGCCGGTCACATCACCGAAACAATCCACAACTTTTTCTACAACTTTGTCTTTGTCACTTTAGGTATTTTTTCACAGGTTAAAAGTAACTCGACAGGTGTAACCGGTGCTAATCCACAGGGAGGAAACAGTCCAAAGGTGATACTGCCTCACGTACCGAAAACGTCACCGCAAAGATCCGCCCACCTTCAGTCAAATTCCCTCGTTGTAGCAACAACTGTAGGCTATATCAGAGCCTGTCTATGGAGAGCCTGTTCACTCCCTATCTCACTCCCTATTAGCCCCATTGTACCAATGTACTAATAAGTTCTCCCCTTATTAGACATTCTCTGGTTATATAAAGACATCCTTACGGTTACCTCCACCTCTGCAAGTTTTTCAAACCCAAAAAGGCCCCTGTACGGAGGCCAGGAGGTGTCATAAAAAGAAAAAACTAATTTGTAATCTTGAATTAGTAGTTCGTGCTCTCGATTTCATAATTTGTGTTCTTAATTTAATAATCCATGTTTCTCGAATTAGTCAATTGTGCTCGCAATTTAATGGTTTGTGCTCTCTAATAATTTGCGTTTTTAATTGTGTAATATGTGCCCAACATAATGATTCATGCACTTGATTCAACAATTTGTGGTCTCAATTGAATACATTTTTCTCGAATGAGTAATTTGCGCTCAACATTATAATGTGTTCTCGAATGAATAATTTGTGCTCTTGCATTAACGAGGAATTTGTGCTCTCATAATAAAACTTTAATGGTAGCCTATAAATCTATTAGGATTTGCAGATTGTCAGTCGAATCAGATCTGGCTGTGCAATAGAATGTTCAATTATTTGTTCCTTTTTTTCAATATAGGGGATAGTTTCGGTGCCCGCTGGAGGTTCCACCGGATGTCCCTCACCTTCCGCTTTCTTTGTTTGCATTCCAGTCCTTCAAGCTACAACCAAATTATATTTCTCTTTTTTTCTGAGTAAAATTCTCCAACAACCATCTTAATTCCAGAGGTCGTACTCAACGTGCACGTTCCACCAAAACAAGATCCTTCCCGAGGCTATTTTGCAGAGGTACCGTTGCTGCGTCCGGCGCTTAGCTTGGTAATAACATATAATGCTAGTTCTCCTGTAAAATATTTTACAATACGTTTTTGTATCTACACACAAATTGACTTGTACAGGTTTTCTAGTTTGGAGTGTTTCATCTGTCCAAACAAACCGAGCATTTGCTTTAGCTGCTTTAACTTGACTCAGGTCCACAGCACATCAGTCAAGTCTTCAAACAGGACTGGAAAGGGTGGAGCTTCTGCCCACAAACCCAAATGTATTTGCCTACATCATTAAGTTATGTAAACTGTCTGGAGGTAAAAAAATTGAATGAGCCATACATAAACCAAACATCACACCACACTGGAAAATAAAAGAGCAAGATCAACATTTTATTTCAAGAGCATAATCTCACAAATTATTGACTTCTTGTTTAAAACACACAAAATCCAAATATGTCCACTTAAAATAATTTGACTTCATAAAACCAGATGAAATTTTGATTTCGATAACTTGACACACCAAAGCACAATTTGGCATTTAGAGACTTCATTTGTTTGACCCATGGCACGCAATTTTTACACTGTGTTAAAAAAAAACAATGAATGTTTGTGAAATCATCCAATCACGTGAATTTAATCTCATGAAAGTCCCAAGTTATATAAAAAAAGAAAAGGCTTCAAAGCTACATGTAAACATTTAGAGAAAAGAGTGAAAAAACTCTATAACAAACTAAAAAAGCAATTGGTACAAGTGGAAGAGGAAATCTTCTGGCCGACTGAGTGGCGGGAAGGAATTCGATACCGAGCTTTTCGTCCTGTCGAATGCATGTAAAGAAAAAGTTGAGAGGCTGACCTGTACAGGACAACCCATTGAGCTAAGTAACTAACTGATGGTACATTCAAAGCTTCAGCAATTAAGGCAAAATAAAAACTGTGAAATAACATTGAGAAAATGATGACATCATTTGATGTATTTTATCTGGAAAGCACTCAAAACTCTCACATTCTCAACAGAGAGCCAAAGTGAAAGCACAACTTCCGGGTTTTGTTCCAGAAGCAATAAAACTTTATTCAGAATCACATTTGGAATTTTTGATACATTGTTACCATAAAAAATATTGATAAAACTAAATAAAACAAGTTCTCATGTGTCCTTCAGTCAGATTATCTCTGGTCATGTGCCAAATATAGGTCAGGGTTGGAAATCAGTTGGCGAAAATAGTTTCATTTTTAAAGAATGTGATATCACTCTGTATTCATAGGTCAGTTTGTCCTAAAATATGGAAAGTAAACCAACCCCAAGAACACAACATTTTTCAAAAAGGTCAATGCAAGAAATGCAGAATGAGAGACTGTATTGAGTGACAGAAGCCAGTGGAACAGAGGCTAGCTCGGAAACTTCGTCTCTCTATAGTTTTACTGTACTTTTTTTCTCCAACATCTTTTTTTTCCCTCTTCTAAGTCATTTCCCAGCAACCATTTTACATCTACAGTTTAATTGACAAACACTCAGCTGAAAGCTGAATGAAAACTGGAACAATCAATCTATGATGATAAACTATACATGCCAGTTCTAGTAAAAGATTATTAGTACTACTACTCAAATGACAGAAATAAAGTAAAAATCAAGCACAATAAAACAAGATGGACAAGTAAGTCAGGAAAACAGAAAAGCTGCTGATATTTAGCCTACCCGACTGACAAGATGTTAAAACCATGTGTTTTCATTGACAATATTGTATTCTACTACTACTACAGCAACATTTTGGTCTGACCAGGATGGTTCATTAAGCCTTGTTACTAACTTCAAAGCTTGCATCCTAATCGATGAGTGATTCTTCAGTATTGTCCACGATGGACGTTTCTGTGTCGTGCTCGATGGTCATCTCCGTGTCGTGCACAATGGACGCCTCTGTGTCGGTCTCCATGGAAGCCTCTGCATCGTCATGCTCCACCTCGTCTTCTGCCAGCTCTGCTTCATGTTCCACCCCAACAGGAGATGATTCGCCCTTTGCTTTTGAATGGCCGTCGAGCTGCGTTTCATTTCCGGCTTCCTTTTTGTTGAGTGAACCTTTGGGGCGGCCCCTTTTCCGCGGGGTTTCAGCATCTTTTTTTGGAGTACTTGGGGGACGGCCCCTCTTTCTCGGGGATCCAACATTGGGGTTGCATGGTGAGGACCCTTTGGGGCGGCCCCTTTTCCGCGGGCTTCCAGCATCTTTTTTTGGAGTACTTGGGGGACGGCCCCTCTTTCTCTGGGATCCAACATTGGGGTTGCATGGTGAAGATGAAGAGGCTGGCAAATTCTTGCGCAAGTGAGCGCCTTTCTTGGACTCTGACTTGCGAGGCCGACCGCGGCTTCTGCGAGGGGCTGGCAGAGACCCCTCTGGAGGATCAACACGTGGGTATTTCCTCGGCCTTCCCAGCGGCTTCCATACTTTTGGCTTTTTCAGTTCCTCAGGTGACGGCAAAGGGTATTTCCTAGGCCTTCCCCTTGCGGTTGGTTGTTTTCTTGGTCGACCACGTTTCTCTTTTGTAGTCAGGCTTCTCCGAGGACTGCCCAGCTTATATGCAGGGGGTTTCTTGTTTAAAGAGCCTTTAGGTCGACCTCTTCCCCTCTTAGTTTGTTCTTTATCTCCTTTCTCCTCCTCACTGCTCAACTCTGTCTCCAGCCGACGTGTTACAAAACCGCCTTCAGTTTCTTCACTTGTTAAACTCTCTAACTTACGCTTCGTGGATCCTTTTGGACGACCACTTCTTGCTTTTGGTGTCTCCGAGCCACCGTTCATTAAGTCTTTAGTATTAGCCTTCTCAGGGGTGCTATAGCTAAGATGCTTTCTTGGTCTGCCTCTTTTCTTAGGAGAACAGTCTGTCGTAAGACTGTCTTCATTACTGGCGTGTTTCTCGGAGCCTTGGGTTTGCACAGAATCATCACCATGGTCGTCTCCTGCTCCTTGCTGCTCTGCCTGTTTTGTGAGTTTTGGACGCCCTCTTTTCCTCGGGGGCTGTGTAGACCCACCATTGGAAATGCCTGAAACAAGCTCCATTAGGTTAACGTCTGTAACACAAACCTTTAACTTCTTTGAACCTTGTGGCCTCCCCCTTCCTTTTTTAATTGGACTGTTGGCCATTTCTACACTGCACTCTCCCTCATTGCTCGCCACATCTCCTTGTTCTGTCTCAGCCGTTCTCATTTCTTCTTCCATACTTTTGCCGTCAGCTTGGACTTCTTCCGTTAGGTTTGCACCTGTAAATTGAACATTGAAAAGCACAATTAATATTTAATCAATAATCTCGTTCTGTGTAAGATAAGAAATGTTTCTTGTTCTGCAACGATTAGTCGATTAAAATAAAATGAATTGGAAACTATTTTAAAAATCAATTAATTGTTTGTAAATTAAAAATAGTTGCTAGTATAGAGCCCTAGTTTTAACAAGATTTAGTGTAATTTACCAGAAACTCCTGTGAACAAAATAGATGTTATAATATGAGACGAATGAAAATTCTGAAAATCTAAATGAAGTGATTTATACACATTTCAGTCAGGGCTCCAGACTGCGACCAAATGGTCGCATTTTGCGACCAAAATTTTAGAGTGTGCGACTGAATTTTACATCCAGTCGCACGTGTGCAACCAGTAAATTTGCCCCTTTTTTTTTACACGTTAAATGTCAAAATGTCGGTACCTGAGCGCGTAAGCGCAAGCTTATCTGTCCTCTCTGAAAATTGACAGAGAGCAGAGGTACGGATGTCGCAAACTACGAGAGTGAGTAAGAAATTAATAATTATTCAATTTAACAGGTTGTAGGGACGGGTTTGGGAGGAGAGTGGGAGGGGTTTTATTTTTATTTTTGTTTAATTTCTTTAGAGTGTAAAATATTCTAATAAAATAACATAATGTTCTAAGTACATAGGATAAATAGGTTTGGAATTATTTTTACAACTGAAATAATTGTTTTGCAATTACACAGGGAAAGTGCCGAAATTAGGTACCGTTGGGTACTGGAACAGAATTTCAGGTATCGGTACCGATACTGGTTCAGATGCGAAAGGTACGCAACCCTAAGGGTAGTTGCCTAAACAATGCATGTTTAATTTTAAGTTGAATTCATTGTAATTGTAGACTAGAGCTGGTATATATTATAAATATTTTGTTTACTGACATGACAGCAATGTTGCCTTCTATCTTGAATCTTCAAAAGTGACACTGAATTTGAAACAGGACATTGTAATATCTGCATCTATTATCAAAGTATTTATTAGTAATACAGTGGAAATTTAGCCTAGAAATCTAGACTCCCCCTAGTGGCAGCAAATTTATTTGGCAGCCAGGGGGGTCTAGGCACTCTCCGTTGACTTTCAAGCTGCAAAAAACAAATTTTGGTCAGGCCAATCACATTGTGTATAGAGTCGGTGGGCGGGGCTTATGGCTGCTGCTGCTGGGAACAGCTGACTTCTGGAAGACTTGGAGTATAAGCTTTTCTTTGATAAAAGAACAAAGAACGGCACAGAAATCATTCTTAAAAAAGGAAGATGTGTTCGGAGTTTTGCCGACCGGATACGGCAAAAGTTTAATCTATCAACTAGCTCCGCTACCTTCTTCGTTGCTCTGCCTGGTTGTAGCGCTATCCTATTACGTGCAGAGGGAATTTGAAAGACAGCCGTTTATCCCGCCCCTCGGATCGAGCTCCGTCAATGGTGAGTTCCCAGACCCTACATCTGGATGTGGGTCTGGCTTGTCAGGCTAGTGGAAATTAGTAGAAATGTGAATATTTGGTTAGCATGTTGATTTACGGTGTGTGCCCCTAAATTTTCTGGTTGCGCCCCTAAAATTTTCAGTTGGGGGCCACTGTGCTCCTAGTGAAAAAAGTTAGTCTGGAGCCCTGTCAATATATCCTAAAAACAAAAAAATATTGTGGTACAATGTTAAAGAAGAAGAAAAATGTGTGTCTACTTTTGTGGCAGCAATATGTTATGTTATGCAATATTATGTCTATGTTTGACATATGATGCAATTTGCCATTGTTTGAACTATGACACCTGAATAAAAAGGTAATATACACCAGTGGTTACCACAAGTTTTCACACCAAGGACCCCTAAACTGACACAAATTAGACCACTGAAACCCATTTGATAAGATTTTGCCCCAGGGTCCCCCATCTGATCATCATTTTGGATATACTAGTTGTTTTATTTATTTAGTGTTTTATTACAGAAAGTATGTATTATAACGTTACCTGTCAGATGCTTTATTGAGCAACTCGTGACAGCTTAAAAACGTTCTGTATTACAGAAAAACTATTATTACTGGGAAAAAATATTTGTGGCTGCAATATTAATGTTTTGCTATAAATTAATAAAAAGCAGAGGGAACACAATCTACGTAAACAACAACCAGTCTGCAGAGCTACACTGCATACGCATGTGCATTTTTAAATACTATTAAGAAAGCAATTAATACATGTCTACATATCTTTTTAGATGGGTTTTGAACGGCTATGTCTATTTTCTGTATTACAAGCTTGCAACGGCGGGAAGTTGCACCGATAGTGTAGGGGGCTAGCAATAACATGCAAATGATAATAATTTAGTGTTCTTAGGCTGCATATTTACAGATTGAAACATCTGCAAATTATTTTTAAAAATCGTAAAAGCCCCATGCATTCTCAAGTGTACCTGAAGCACAATATATTTGGTGAAATGTAGGGCCTTAGACAATCGCTATGACTATGGACTAGATTGTTTTCCAGGTGATAGTCAGCTTCAAAATCTACGGCGATGGAAAGAGTAGCAAGCGGCATGAAGCAGAAAAAATACTACAATAAACAGTATGCATATCTCACCTAAAAAGAAATCCTCTGCAAGAAGTTAACTTAATTTTTCATAAACTAGCGATTCATCAGACAGCCCGTAAAGTGAAAGTCCGTGCGTATTGTTGCTGTGATGGCTGTTTAAATTTGCGACCACTTCCGGCCGTCCGTGACGTTTAGGAGGCTCTAAAGAAAACTGCAGCGCCGAGTTTCAGTTCCGCCTCAGCATCCTCCTCCTCCTCCTCCTCCTCCTCCTCCTCCTCCTCCTCCTCCTTCTTCTTCTTCTTCTTCTTCTTCTTCTTCTTCTTCTTCTTCTTCTTCTTCTTCTTCTTCTTCTTCTTCTTCTTCTTCTTCTTCTTCTTCTTCTTCTTCTTCTTCTTCTTCTTCTTCTTCTTCGTCTTCTTCGTCTTCTTCTTCTGTTGGCTTTCCGGCAGACTAGATGCCTCGTGGCATATTGCTGCCTCCCACAGGACATTTTATGCACCAGTCAAAAGTATTGTCAGCTTCAGTGGAGTAGTCCTGTCGCAGAGATGTAATCCATGACGGGCGGCTTCCACTATCTCACATTTATATTCAGGGGGATTTAATAAGTCTCTCAATGTCATGTGCTGTATTCCCATGTGACATAGCGCAGTGGACAACTGTCCTCTTTCATCTTTGTACCGAAGACAGTCCAAAAGTAAATGTTGCACAGTTTGTTTTTGTTTGCAGGTTCCACACAATCCATCTTCATGTTTACCCATCTTTGCCAGATCCCATGCAAGACCACAATGGCCGAGTCGAAGCCTTGTCATTATGACGGAGTGTCTTCTGCCTTTACCCAAATAACCTTGCTCTGCCGGTACCTTATCTTGAATTGAAAAATAATGACGGCCCCTCTTTTCCTTTTCCCACTTCCTCTGCCACACTGCTATAGAATTTTTCTTAATGACAGACCGGCACTCAGATATCCCAACACACTCAATTTCTCTTTTCAGTGCCATTTTAGCTGCCTTATCTGCTGTCTCATTCCCCTCTACCCTAACATGAGCAGGCACCCACAGAAATCCCACCAATCCTCCAGCCTTCTCGATCTTATACAATAGAGCCATCACTTCCATAACCAGGTCTGGCCTGGCTCCCCATTTGCTTCCTATCAGAGTTTTTAAAACTGAAGCTGAATCTGAACATATGACTGCTCTCCTTGGCAGCACTTCCTCCACCCACTGTAGTGCCCAAATTATAGCTATTAGCTCTGTTGTATAAACCGATACCCCCTCAGACAGTCGTTTGAGCTGTACAATTCCTAGTTGAGGAATATAAAAAGCAAAGCCAGACTTCCCAGTTTGTGGATCTTGAGATCCATCTGTGTAAATCTGAAGATAAGACTCCCAATGCTCACCCAGCCTTTGTTTAACCAACCCCGGACATAAACCACCTTCAAGATGTTTTAAATTTTCCAATATACTGAAGTCTATGTCTGGGGTGGGCAGCATCCATGGCGGTATAACTGCCCAGTACACCTGCGGGGCCACACCTGCCTCTCCCAGTCCCAGTTTCTCCACCTTTTTGCTGATGTTAAATAAAAAACACTCTTTCTTCCTTTTCTCTGCTGCCCACTCCCAAGCATTATTCAGAACTGATTTTGTTGGGTGCTCTTCTTTGTATCCCCACAATTTAACAACATACTGCATTGCCAGTTTCTCTTGTCGAATTGACAATGGCATCTCCCCCATCTCAACCAGTAAAGCTGGAACTGGGGTTGTACGAAGAGCCCCACAACATATCCTCAGAGCCTTGGCCTGTATTACATCCCGTTTCTTTAAGTGTGATTCAGCTGCTGTTCCATAACATATTCAACCATAGTCTGGTCTTGACCTTATCATTGCTCTGTAAATCATAGCGAATCCCTGTCAGCACCGCATGTACTACCTGAGAGGGAACGCATAATATTTATCACTTTCTCACACTTATTAATAACATTATTGATCTGTATTCCCCATGTTAGTCTCTCATCAAAGTGCACACCCAGGAATTTGAAATATTGAACCCTTTCAATTGCTTGTCCATCCATAAACAAACCATTACATTCACTTTTCTTGTTGCCAAATATTACATATTTAGATTTATCCACTGATATTTTAAATCCCCACTTTTCACCCCAGCTAGTTATCCTGTTTAGTGCTACCTGTATTCGTTCAATAGTTTGTTTGATATTTCTGCCCCTTTTCCAGATGGTCCCGTCCTCTGCATACAGGGAAAGTCCATAACTGGTCCCAATATCCTGAAAAATATCATTTATCATAATGTTAAATAGAAGTGGACTAATCACACTGCCCTGGGGCGTTCCATTTTCCACCTTTGTACCATCAGAAAAAGAATTTTCAACCCTGACATGAATACTCCTGTTCTTCAAAAAATCTTGTATCCAATTAAGCATCCGCCCTCTGATTCCAGCCTCATAGAGCTTTATAACTACCCTCTTTCCATAACATGTCATAGGCCTTTTCAATGTCAAGAAATACTGCCACTAGGGCTTCTTTATTTACCATAGCTTTCTTAATATCGCTGTCAAGGGAAAGCCCAGCATCCATGGTACTTCTCCCTCTACGAAAGCCACTTTGTACAGGAGTAAACCATCTATCTTTCTCT
The DNA here is from genome assembly GCF_004354835.1 of Perca flavescens. NCBI lineage: Eukaryota > Metazoa > Chordata > Actinopteri > Perciformes > Percidae > Perca > Perca flavescens. The sequence continues at coordinate 14,949,681 of NC_041344.1, read as the reverse complement.
AATTTATACATTAATCTGGTCTGTAACCATTCTTTCCATTACTTTACATAACACTGAAGTAAGTGCAATAGGCCTATAAGATCCTGTCTTAGATGCGACTTTCCCTGGTTTTAATATTGGGACCACCACTGCTTGTTTCCAGGAGCTAGGAAGAGTTCCCTCTTGCCATATATAATTGATCAACGACAGAAATTCTTCCAACATTAGATCACTCAGTTTATTAACTAGATCATAGCTAATACCATCCTTTCCTGGAGCTGTAGATCTCCCTTTACCTATTGCTCTATGCAGTTCTTCTAATGAGAAAAAGACATTACAAATATCAGAATTATCTTCATTTACCTCTAGTTTAAATCTGTTTGGCTCCAAAGTCTCATTTCGTTTTCTTATACCTTCCTCGCCAATATTAGCTCCACTGTGAACAGCTTTACATTTATTTTCACACATTTTAGCTTTATCCAAAACACTCCTCCTCTAACATTGGCATTTTCTTTATCCTAATAATTCCTGACATACAATGCACTACTCGCCATATTTCCGTTACTGACGTCTCTACCCTTAGTTTGCCACAGTAGTTCCTCCTGCACTCTTTTTTTGCAATCTTAATCACTCGTCTTGCCTTAGCCCTAAACCTTTTGTATTCTATTGCATTATACTCTGTCGGGCTCCTTCTTAATTTTCTATAAGCCAAGTTCATATCCCTCACTGCTTTATCACATGGCCTATTCCACCATGGGACACTCACTTTTGCTTTATGGCTTTTCTATAGAGGAATGCATTCATATGCTCTACTTAATATCATTGAACATAAACTATTCCACTCATCTATCGTTCCCTCCCCATTTACATTATCAAGGCCACTATCACATCTGCTAGAGAACTTCCCCCAGTCTGCCTTGTTATAATTAAAATATTCTGGTCTTGCTTGCTCTTCAGCTAACAAAGTTTTCCCAAACCTCAAAAGTATTGGAAAGTGATCACTGCCCATTGTGTACCTATCCATAGAATCCCATTCCCCTACCCTTGCCAATTGACTGGACGCCATTGCTAAATCTATACATGAAACTGCCCCGGTCTTAATTTCAAACCTAGTTGGGCGGCCATCATTCACACAAACCAACCCATGCCTGTCCATAAAATCCTCCACTGTTCTCCCATTATTATCTTTCAGTCTACTACCCCAAAGAGGATTATGCGCATTAAAATCGCCTACCCATATAACCGGTGCCCCTATTTGTTCCATGACCTCCTCCAGTTCTACCATGCTGATTTGCAAGCACGGATTATAAAAATTTACTATATTTACCCACCTATGCTCTCCCCATACCCTCACCACCACACACTCTAGAGAAGACTCAATTTCCACCCTCTGGTACAGCACATCAGATCTTACAAATGTTGCACACCCTCCTCCTGATTTTTCCTTTCGATCCTGTCTACACGATTCATACCCTGGCACCACAAAGTCTAAACAAGGTTTGAGCCATGTTTCCTGAACACACAATAAAGCTGGTTCGTACTCTCCTTTAAATACATCCACAAATCTTTTAAACTCCTGCCCATTTGCAATTAGACTCCTTGCGTTCCATTGCAATATGTAAAACATCAACAGATTAATTATCATCATGTTCATTCTCATTCATTTCCACCTCTTTACCTTTTTCCTCACTCCTACCTATGGGCCCCCTTCCCCTCTCCCTCCCTCTCTCCTGTTCCACCATCTTCTGTCTCATGAACATGTGCAACTCCTCTTGGTCTAGTTCTACCTCCTCAAGAAACCTTTCAGCAGCATCTACCACAATCTTAATTGCATCTGATCTCTTGGTTATATTTCTAGCTGCCCATATCACATCTACCATAAATGCAAGAAGTGGTTTCTTTTCCTGTATCTGCACTATTCCCCTTTTATTCAGCAGTGCAGGGACACTGGTCCCCACACTTGTCCCCCCTCTGGTCCCCTCTGGCCTGTCAGCTACCCCTGAGCCCTTCACTTTCCCCAACGCCTCTGCATAAGACATGATCCCTCCAGCTCTAACCTTTTCCACTTCCACAGCTGTTATATGACACCCACACCCCTTGAAGGAAGTTATATGGTTACCACCACAATTACAACACTTTGTTTCCACAACCTGGCACTGCGCCAAGTCATGATCTTCCCCACACTTTCCACATCTCCTATTCCCTCTGCATGCAGCTGCCACATGTCCAAACCGTTGACACTTGTAGCATCGCAATGGAGGACTTCTGTACTCTCTCACTGGGAAACTCATATACCCCATGTATACTCTTGTTGGCATGGTTTCTTGCTTAAAGATAAGCAACACAGCTGGGCCATCTTTTTGAAACCTATGGGCAGACTCAATCTCAGCTCCCTGTAAATGCTTAACTATGTCACTCTCAGTAATGTCAGAGCTAATGTATATTACTCCCTTAACTTCTCTACCTGTAGGAACAAAGCATTCAATTGACCTATTCATTAGATGGCGGACTTTCATAGCACTTGTTCTTTGGCCTTCTGTTTTGCAAAAAATCAGAAAATTTCCATTTCTCAACATTCTCCCATTAAGTATATTTCCCATTTTATCCTTTATGTCATCAGAGAGTCTGAGGGGGTTTACAGCTTTATCACTCTTATCTTTAAATTTAGCAACAAACATAAATCCTCCTTCATCATCAAGTTTGACATCTTTCTATGGTCTTGGTCCTCGTCCCCCTTACTTGATCTATATGATATGGGAAATATTGGATAGGATAGAACAACATAATGCAATTCTGCTAAATAAAACATAACATTCATCATTAAATTGTTAAAGGAAAGAAGAAGAAAAATGTGTGTCTACTTTTGTGGCAGCAATATGCTGTCATATTAATCAGCAAAAATGAAATTTGTTTTATGTCTATGTTTGGCGCCGCTACGTTGGAGTTTACCCCGGTGGACGAGAGGGTCACCTCAATACGCCTGCGTGTTGTGGGGGGGAAAACTCTGACTGTTGTTTGTGCATATGCACCAAACAGGAGTTCGGAGTATTCGGCCTTCTTGGAGACCTTGAATGGAGTCCTGCATGGGGCTCCAGTGGGGGACTCCATTGTTCTGCTGGGGGACTTCAACACGCACGTGGGCAATGATGGAGACACATGGAGAGGCGTGATTGGGAGGAACGGCCTCCCTGATCTAAACCAGAGTGGTTGTTTGTTGTTGGACTTCTGTGCTAGTCATGGATTGTCTATAACAAACACCATGTTCGAACATAGGGATGCTCATAAATGTACTTGGTACCAGAGCACCCTAGGCCAAAGGTCAATGATCGATTTTATAATCGTTTCATCTGATCTGAGGCCGTGTGTTTTGGACACTCGGGTGAAGAGAGGGGCAGAGCTGTCAACTGATCATCATCTGGTGGTGAGTTGGGTCAGGGGGTGGGGGAAGACTCTGGACAGACCTGGTGCCCAAACGGGTAGTGCGGGTAAATTGGGAACATTTGGAGGAGGCCCATGTCCGACAGACTTTCAACTCACACCTCCGGCGGTGCTTTTCGTGCATCCCTGTGGAGGCTGGGGGCATTGAACCCGAGTGGACAACGTTCAAAGTTTCCCTTGCTGAAGCTGCGGCGAGGAGCTGTGGTCTTAGGGTCTTAGGTGCCTCAAGGGGCGGTAACCCACGAACACCGTGGTGGACACCGGTGGTCAGGGAAGCCGTCCGACTGAAGAAGGAGTCTTTCCGGGATATGTTATCCCAGAGGACTCCGGAGGCGGTTGCAGGGTACCGAAGGGCCCGAAGGGCTGCAGCCTCTGCCGTGAAAGAGGCAAAGCAGCGGGTGTGGGAGAAGTTTGGAGAAGACATGGAGAAGGACTTTTGGTCGGCACCAAGGTGCTTCTGGAAAACTGTTCGCTACCTCAGGAGGGGGAAGCGGGGAACCACCCAAGCTGTGTACAGTAAGGATGGGATACTGTTGACCTCAACTGAAGAGGTAATAGAGCGGTGGAAGGAGCACTTTGAGGAACTCCTGAATCCGACTAATACGCCCTCTATGTTAGAGGCAGAACTGGAGGATGATGGGGGATCATTGTCAATTTCCCAGGCGGAGGTCACTGATGTAGTCAAACAACTCCACAGTGGCAAAGCCCCGGGGATTGATGAGATCCGTCCAGAAATGCTCAAGGCTCTGGGTATGGAGGGGCTGTCCTGGTTGACACGCCTCTTCAACATTGCGTGGAAGTCTGGGACGGTGCCAAAGGAGTGGCAGACCGGGGTGGTGGTTCCCCTTTTTAAACAGGGGGACCAAAGGGTGTGTGCGGGAGTATGGGGTGAGGGGGTCTCTTCTCAGGGCCATCCAATCTCTGTACAACCAAAGCGAGAGCTGTGTCCGGGTTCTCGGCAGTAAGTCGGACTCGTTTCAGGTGAGGGTTGGCCTCCGCCAGGGCTGCGCTTTGTCACCAATCCTGTTTGTAACATTTATGGACAGGATATCAAGGCGTAGTCGGGGTGGAGAGGGGTTGCAGTTCGGTGGGCTGGGGATCTCATCGCTGCTCTTTGCAGATGATGTGGTCCTGATGGCATCATCGGCCTGTGACCTTTGCAGCCGAGTGTGAAGCAGTTGGGATGAGGATCAGCACCTCTAAATCTGAGGCCATGGTTCTCAGCAGGAAACCGATGGAGTGCCTACTCCAGGTAGGGAATGAGTCCTTACCCCAAGTGAAGGAGTTCAAGTACCTTGGGGTTTTGTTCGCGAGTGAGGGGACAATGGAGCGGGAGATTGGTCGAAGAATCGGCGCAGCGGGTGCGGTATTACATTCAATTTATCGCACCGTTGTGACAAAAAGAGAGCTGAGCCAGAAGGCAAAGCTCTCGATCTACCGGTCAGTTTTCCTTCCTACCCTCACCTATGGTCATGAAGGCTGGGTCATGACCAAAAGAACGAGATCCAGGGTACAAGCGGCCGAAATGGGTTTCCTCAGGAGGGTGGCTGGCGTCTCCCTTAGAGATAGGGTGAGAAGCTCAGTCATCCGTGAGGAGCTCGGAGTTGAGCCGCTGCTCCTTCGCGTCGAAAGGAGCCAGTTGAGGTGGTTCGGGCATCTGGTAAGGATGCCCCCTGGGCGCCTCCCTAGGGAGGTGTTCCAGGCACGTCCAGCTGGGAGGAGGCCTCGGGAAAGACCCAGGACTAGGTGGAGGGATTATATCTCCAACCTGGCCTGGGAACGCCTCGGGATCCCCCAGTCGGAGCTGGTTAATGTTGCTCGGGAAAGGGAAGTTTGGGGTCCCCTGCTGGAGCTGCTCCCCCCGCGACCCGATACCGGATAAGCGGACGAAGATGGATGGATGGAAGAAAAAAGGCTATGAGGAAAATCAACATTTTTTGTGTCAAATTTCTGATTTTGTGGTGCGTAAAATCACATCTCTTTAATATTTATTTTAAATACTGATATACTCATGTCATACTACATGACTAGTTAGCCATGTGTCAGATACTGTTGCTCCATGTAGGGTTTGGGTTGGTTTCCGTTAAAAACATGTTTTAAATGTCCACTTCATCATCATCTGATATACAGTATGTTACATTTTACCTGAAGTGTTGTTAACTTACAACTTACCGAAGACGTAAGGTAGAATTGTCTGTCCTTTTTGTGAATCCCAGCATCTTAAAGCCACTCAGATTTGTAAAAGATAGATGTACAATGTTAACACCATAGTTTCTTTAACAACATATTTTTCTATGCAAACTCCCAACTGCCTACAGCTGTCAGATAATTTAAATTAAATGTACAGTAGTAGAGTAAATGGTATCACAAAGTGTAGCCTATACTCGGTTAAAATAATTACAATGTCTCCTTTATTTATTGTTGTTTAATTTGAATTTAAAATGTAATGAAGTACAGTGTTTTAGGATAGAGGATCTTTGCTTTAAAGGACAATTCCGGCACAAAATGAACCTAGGGGTTAATAACTATGTGTACCGAGTCGACCATTCTCTGGGATATGTTTTCATGCTAATCGAATGTGTCTCTATCTTGAAACAAGCTAGCGCAAACCGGTGATTAGCTTTAACACTAGCCTCACATTCATGGTTCGACTGGTCATGACTGTTTTCCAAGATGGCGCCTGCGTGTCAACCTTCTTATATACTGTCTATGGTGTAAACATGAACGCTACTGTCTTTATAATCTATCTTTTTAATAAACTGTCTGTACACTTACAAAGTTCTCAATGCTCATTATGCTTCCGTTGAAGTGTGGTGCTATTTTTAGCCTCGTTAGTGGTATACGCACAACCGGCACATACGGTGACTTCGCTAAAACTCAAGCCGCGCCCCCTTTTGGGGGATAGAAAACAGACGGTCCCATAGAAGTCAATGCAATTTGACGTGTGTTTGGATCATAATTTTGACAAATGTGTGTGGATTTTTTTCTTGTTAAACAGATGGTTTGTTTTATACACATGTCTAATGTTTACATTGTGACCTTGCCTGAACCTGAGCTTTCACTACCTTAATAAACTAAGTTTGATTGCCGCTGGTCTGGTCTATAGCCTGAAGCCAAAGCCCATCTATCAGGATCTATTTTAGAACATGGCAAGAGGACAAATGGAAGACCGTGGTTTTTGGATGTATTGTTGGTGCAAAAAACTACTCGTAGCAACCTTTCGGCATAGTTATTAATTCAAAACGGTTTGTTTAAAGTAAAAGTTTGGAGCGATTTACATTTCCTCTGTCGTTACGCTGTTGTCGTCTATGGGGAACGCGGGATTGTTTTCCCCTAAAAGTGGGCGTGAATCTGTTCAGAGACATTCTATGACGTTGCGCCGGTTGTGCATATAAAATAGCGATTTACCCTCTGCCCCGAAATCTAGCGTTAGAAGTTAATCACCGGTTTGCGTTAGCTTGTTTCAAGCTAGGGACACATTCGATTAGCATGAAAACATATCCCAGAGAATGGTTGACTCGGTATACATATGTTATTAAACCCTAGGTTCATTTTGTGCCGGAATTGTCCTTTAATATATGCTTTGCCACCTCAACCAAATTATGGACTGTAGCTCAGCACTGCCCCCTACTGACTAATTTCTAAAGTGTAAATAATTATTGGACTAATAATATCATTATGCACGGTGTAAAGAGGGACAAAATACAGTGATGGAGGTAAGTAACAAAACTCTAGAAATAATATACTAATTTAACTCCAACACTGGTACACATCCTACACTCTAAATTACACTCATGCTAACTGAAACTAAACATATTCTCATAAAATATAACTATAATGTAGAAACTTATGTGAACAAGCATTTAATAATTACATTCAGGTACACCAGCATTACCTAGAAGGCAGGCTGGTTTAATGGTTTTCCTTTGTTTGATATGTAATTTTCCTTTGTTTGATATTAAATTTAAGTTTTAATTCTCATTATATCATAATTATATACTTTTCAAAAAATTGTCATTTCTGATGAGTTCTTCTAGCTGAAAGGTTATAAAACAAACTTGCTTTTTGTTCAAGGAATCTTTTTCGTGGCAGATTTTATTTGAGGAGCTTGGGAGTTCTTTGCACCCCTTTCTCACTACTGCAATGGTATCTTTGGTGTCTTGTAAATCCATGTAGGCTGAGCATGTGTATGTGCATGACACAATAAACAACATCAGATACTTATATTTCCATTCAAACAGGCATTTTATTAATGACTATATGAGAAGGTGATGAAACGATGGTGGCTGACATCATGGCTTTAATATATTTGATTTAGAGCAAAATAATGTAACTTTTGAAAGAAGAAATTACACATTTTTTCTCTTAAAAATAAATGTTGAATTCCTAAGTAGGCCTAATATAAATGCACCCTTGGTCACTTCAATACACTCAGGGGTTTTGCTGCAACAGCCTTACCTGGTCTGTTATGACCAGTATCTTACAGTCGCTAATATTATATATTACAATGTAACGGACATAACCAAATCAGTTTACTGACTTTAGAATACTTCTCTACTTGCGCTACTGTTACAATTAATATTTACCATTATCCTGTAACTGCCACTAGAGGCCACAGTGGCTGCAGTTCAGCAAGAGTTGCATAGCTGAACTTTAAAAACACAGGCCCTAAAACTGATTTATAAGATAAGATGACTATCCTTGAACCTTGAAGATAAACTTGTTTGATCACACACAGGAAAAAGTCACAGCCCCAGAAGTACAACAAATATAAAAAAAAAGAAATAATAACTTTAAAACTTTAAAGAACCACACTTCTAAAAATAGGCCTACTACTGTTTATTCAGTATCCTTAACATATCAATATTATTAGTTGTGGAAACCTAATCTGTCCTCCTTCAGTGTAAGTTTTAGCTGAGTTCATTCTACATTTTCACATTGTTTTAGCTCCTTCTTGTCTTTCCTGTTGCTCTCCACGGGGGAAACTATATTGACAAAGAAAGAAAAGACATGGGGGGGGGGGAGGCAAACTAGAGAGAGGCAGATTATGTTGCACAGGGTAGTTGGATAAGGGGTGGAGTATAAGGTAAAGGCAGATTGAAGAGGTCAGAGTCAATACGAAGAATGCAAGAGAAGAGAAATAAATATGCAAATTGTGTTTATGTGTGAGGAGAGGAGAGCCTGAGAGAGAGAGAGGTGTCAGTTCAAAAGAGGGAGAGAGCGGCTAAGAGAAAATGACAGACGTGGCCGGAGGAAAGGAAAGGAGCGTTTGAAAAAGACAACCCCTGAGAGACTGCGCTCTGAACCCACTGCCCCGTCTCAACCCTCCTCCTCCTCCCTCCCTGTGTGCTTTGCCATGGTTACCAGACAGGGCTTCCAATGCAGCCAGTTAATGTGTTTTTCAGCGGCAGAAGCGAGCTGGGTACTAATGTGTCTCAGTCTGTCTCCAACACAATCAATGTCAACTGTCCTGGGACGCACAAACACATGGAGGGTCTGCGAGCCAGGGAACACTGAGCCACCCTGGCTGAGTGTCAGGCTGAGAGTCTGAAAGAGGACCACGTCACTCCCATTTATTCACCTAATAACTGCCGGCCCGGGTGCTTTGTGAAGTAGTCAGAAAAATGTGACAAATTATATTTGTGTTCTCAGTGGGAGCCTGTTATCACATGTTGATCATTACTACATGCACCTAAAATGTTTATATTACATTAAATCCCTGACTGGGTGAGCAAAAATGTATCCTAAGCTGCTCACAATGCCACGTAAAATAAGGTCAGTAAAATAAATGTACATGTTTAACTAAAACAGCACAAGTTTTCACCATTTATTGAATTTCACTGTCATATTTTCAGTTAATTAAAAGGAAAAAAAATCAACAACAAGGTGCAAATCATTCATCCATAAAAATCATGAAAATGTAGAACCAGCTGATTAATCAACTAGTCGATCGGCAGAAAATCAATTAAGCGTTTGGGTTTCACTATTTTCTGACATTTTATGGATTAATTGAGACAATGATCAGCAGCTGCAGCCTTATGAAAATGCACATTTTCTTTCTCACCAACAATAACAAATATATTCAGTTGCTGTGAGGAGCTTTACAATTTCTACTAATGAATGAGCATCAAGGTGAGTACACTTGGCTGTCTTTTTCTTAATGCAACTATGAAAGTGTGTCTTAACGACAATTCTTGGATGTTGTAATTTTCAGTGTCTGTGAACAGATTTAAAAATCCCATGTGAATCATTCATCGGGGTCACGAACCTTGGCTGTCTTTTTATTGAACCGTGTACAAAGCCTGCCAAAAGGTACTGCCCCCTCCAGAGAACCACGTAGTCTCTTCTTGGCTTTCCATAATGTCTGGAAAGTTTGGGGAATTCTCTCCAGATGAGTTCATGCAGATGAAACTGCTATGCAGATTTACTCTGATCTCCTATACATTCTTTGATACATACATCTGACGCTTGTGATAATCTCATGATTTAAAAAAAAAAAAGTACAAAACTTGTAATAGGTTTTCTCTCTGTCTAATGACAAGAAATGTGGCCTCCAGATGCAGCTGCATGCAACTTTGTTCCCAAGGACCTCACCTGTGACCTTTCATATCATCACAGGTTAAGGGTCTCAGGGACAATGAAGCACACCGATAGACAGTCAGCTGTCTGCAGGTAAAATCCAACTCGTCTTAAATATTGCTGTAAACCCTGAAATTTCAACATGAAAAAATATATTTCCATATGTTATGTATGCCGGTATGTATATGGGCCATGTATGTTTATTATGAATTATTTTGTTATTTAAGATCAGTGAGATTAACTTCTGACATTAAATCTACATTTAACTACCGATAGATACATAGCATCTTATATCATAACAAAAATAGACAAAAGAAATATATATAAAATGAAAAACAGTTTATACGTCATATTGGATGGCTACCGTTGTTTATCTATCGATGGCGATGCAGTTTGACATGAAATGTTTTGTCTTGACACGTCTGCACAAAATGGACTGGATCACATCCTGCAGAAAGAGAAAGATTTAGTACATTGCAAAACATATAATTATTAATTTTCATTTCATAGTCAGGGTCCTCTTTGTCTGTCCTCCTAAAATAGCCAGCACCTTTTATTCAGTGCAGATCTGTGCAAGACATTCAAACAAAATGCCCCCTGCTGGCAGACAGATAGACAAAGACACACATACGCAGACGAAAATCCTCAAATTTAATGTATAAATTGGGATTTGCATATAGGATGAGCACACAAGCATATGAGCGTTAAGCTCCAACAGAGCGGTCATACAGTACAGTTCATAGACACACACACATACACACAAGCGCACACACACACACACACACACACACACACACACACACACACACACACACACACACACTCAAATCTTTGCCTGTGCACATGCATGAAACATCCACAGACAGCTGTGCCTGGAGCTTCAGACAACACTGTCGTCTTATATTTCCTACAGGCCTTGTGATCTCACAGGATTATGCAATCACTCCCCCATGACAAAGATGTTCAGCCTTGAGGGAGTGACACTGATTTACTTTCCCCAGACAAAATAAATGTCACACAAGCCTGACACTGCAGATGCCACATGAAGAATATGAGCCAGGGTCCAAACAACTGGTACATAGCAGAAAAGCTCCATTTGCATCACATGCAAGTCAGTGCAGATGACAGCTTCATTGCCAACGATCCAGAGCAATCCCTAACTTACTGCAATCTGTCTGTGGCCAGGTGCACACACATGCAGGCAAACATGCGACTCCACCAAGGCACAGAACATGAAGCCTTTTGCTGCCAGTGTGAGAAATTAGACTGCCTCTCTCTGTTTCCTCTTTGTCTCCGTGCTTTGAGATGTTTTCCTCTGTCCCAGTTTCATGAGCTCCTCTGCTGCTCTCAAAAGCATGAGAGACAAAGACCGGAGGATAAAACTAGAGGGAAAATGAAGAGAAATATTGTCATGTAAAAAATTAGCCACGTCAAAAAGAATGAACATGAAGGTGGACATAAATGAAGGAAAGATGGCAGGCGGACGTGGTCAATTGAATTGTTTGTCTAAATTTTTTAGCCAGCCCGTTTAAGTCATTCTGAACTCACCATTCGCCCTTTCCTGGTGTTCCTTACATAAACACACAGACATTTGTACTTATGTCCATGTGCACATGCATACAAGTGCATGTACATAAAACAGGTACACGCGCGCGCACACACACACACTCACACACAAACACAAATACACTCACACACACAACGCACTCTTACGATGAGTTACAGTATTGATCCGTTTTCCCCTTGAGAGAAAAAAAAGCAACAATTAATCCAGTGGTAAAGAATATAACGCTTGATAAAACCTATCCTGCCCCATCTTCACAGTCTTTCTTTTTTCTGAGTGCTGTACGCGGCGGCGAACAGGAAAGCTATTCCCCTCTTGCTACCCCTCTATCTCTCGCTCTCCTCTTTTTGTCTCTCCTCTTCTTCTATCCCTCTCTCAGGCGCTGTCCCTGGCTCAGTTTTGTGCCTGTTTCCCTCTGCCAAGTCACATCACTAATTCTCCAGGCGATTAGAGTCAGAGCAGGCAATGTCTATGAGGCAGGTACGCCACACACACACACACACACACACACACACACACACACACACACACACACACACACACAATTGCATTGATTCCATTATCTGGTGCTGTACCAACACCCCCACTTCCCCCATCAACCACCTACAGCGCCTCCATCTATGACCCCCTCCTTTCATAAATCTGTGTCACCTACATACATCACACACACACACACACACACACACACACACACACACATACTTATGCAAGCATGCAGTATCTCCAGCCATCGCTCTCTTTCTTCTTCTCTTGCCTGAACACTCTCTCTCACTCTGTCCCCGCCTCCCCCCTGCTCTGTCTCAGCCCTTCCCCTCATTTTTTTCATCCTCATCTCTCTCCCCCTCTCTCTCTTCTTCTCTCTCTCCCACTCTAACCCCTTACATTTTTTCCAGGCGTGACGTCCCATCTTGCAGTCTATGTTCACGCGCTGTGTCTCTGAATGGGTGTCTATTACACTGTGTTTGTTTGTGTGAGTTTGAACGTCCATGCATCTGGGAGGTGCATGTGTATGAGGTGTGAGTGTGCATGTCCTTGTGTACCAGTGCACTTTACGCATCTGTGTGAGAGGGAGTGTGTGAGAGGGTGTGTGTGTGAGGAAGGGAGGGAGGGAACGGGGGGAGGAGGCAGTGGAGGGAGCTCACAGACGGAGGCTGTGGATTTTACACAGCATGAGGATCAAAGCCACAGCAAGCCCAAAGGTGATTAACCTCCCAGCCGTTCTGACCACAACACTGCTGCTCTTCTTCCATATTTCGTTAACACAACAGTCTGCTATCAGAACAATTCATCGCATAATCTATCTCACGATGCTGCACAAATTCTATAACATGTTGAGCTTATGATGAAGTAAGTCATCAAAAATTGTGAAATCACATAGCTGAACTTTTGCTTCTTCCAAATTACACTTAGTAAGTAGTAAGTATAGTTTTTGAAATTTCAAGCAGTGATAAAATGGATTTTAATACAATAAAAAATTAAGAGGAATTAACAAAAAAGAATGCTGTTAATAGGGAAACATAACAGTATAACATTATTTATAAAATGTCAATATTAAATGTGAAAACAAATGCAGGAACTGGCTGCGTTTTATAAAATAGCGAGTGGCAAGCGGCTTTATTGTGACGGTTGTATTTCCTCTGGAGTTGGAACATGCCAGGGAGTCGTTTCTTTGTGTGCATACAGAAAAGAGCAGAGCTCGGCAGAGATTGCTGATATATGCTCTTTTTTCTCCTCCTCGCTGGAGCACTGCAACGCAATGCGGATACTGAGTGTCTGAGCCACTAGCCAGACACACTGGGGGACAGAGGGGGGGTGGGGAGTGAGGAGGGGGGGTTGGGGTGCAGGGAGAAGAAGTAGGCGGAGGCGGTAAGAAAGTTCACATACAGCCTCGTGCTTCAGGAGACACTGATACTAACGTCTGGGCTCACTCTCATTATCTACCATGACTACAGAGATCGGCAAGCACGTACAGATAGTTCATTTGGGAGATTTTTATGTCAACTGAATGAATGCATATGGAGGATTGCTATCAAAACTAAACAAAAACTAGAAACCTTTTGCCATAAAATGCTTCATGTTTGCCTAATATGTAATTACACTATTAAAAGTTAAATTAAAATCCAAGGCTGTCACATACTGCAGTTAAAATTTTATATTTTCAAACTGTTGAAATCACGGTGGATGGATGTACAACCTGATGTTTTACTTTACAGACAAAAATGCCCCTGACTCACAAACAAATGTATTAATATATGAGTTCCCTGTTTTCCTGATTTTAACGTTCCTGTTCACATTTTAGCGTAATGATGTTCAGTATTTTTGTGTACGGCATGCTAAGAAAGCACAGAAGCAAACAGCTATTGATAGTTGGCTCCATACCCCATTGGACTGCACCAAATAACAAATCAAAGAGCACTGCAGAGCAAGGTGGGTATATTGATGTCTGGATTAGCCGGACCTCGACAGCAGCACCTGATTAGTATTTCAGATGTATTAGATTTAAAGTCAATGTAGTTTTGTAGCTTGTTTTCATGTCATTATAATTGAGGGATTGAAAATGAATTTGTTGAAGGAGAAACGATGAATTATTTTAAATTTTATAATGGATATGATCTCTTTTGTCCATCACTGCAGAAGACATACACCAGACCCTTAGTAAAAACAGACCTTGAAAAAGTAAAAGGTTTTAAAAAAATTTTTCAAGTGAATGAGAACAAAGAGAGAACATACTGTATTACACTACACTTAAATACAATTTATATGATATATATAATTTAACTACAGCCCTAAAAACTTTCTGTCCTTCTTCAGGTCAGTCTTCGTACTTACCACTTCAAGAGGCATAAAGAGTGATGTCCTTTGTGTGAAGTCTGGGTGACACCGCAGGGAAAGCTAGAAGGTTGTACAGTTATCTCCAGGCTGTTTATGATGCGAAACCATACAACCAACTACCTCAAACTGCAGAGCACCGGAGCAGGGCCAGCGCTTCTTCTTCCATGCAGTCTTCTTGTCTTTTACTCCTGTCTGTCTTTGTCTGTCTGTTTCTGTCATCTGTCACTTCCTTGCTTCTTGTTGCATTCATAATCTCATATATTTATGATGAAGCTGTTTCAGATTAACATGTTATAAAAAGATAAGACAAAAAACTTGGTCCGTGGCTACAAGATTAAAGTTTAATATTGTGATACTGTTGGAATTTCAAGACATTATAGCTGAGACTGTCTAACTAACTGCACTATATGCATTTTATGTGGACTTGTCTCCCTCTTGTGGGTAGACGCTGTACATAGACCACCCCCACCCCCCACCAGAGGCCAAGGCAGACCTTCACTGTCTCTGAATACAAAGACAAGCACTTAACCTGCAGTAGCTTACTGTAGGCGTCTGCCTGACCTACTTCTGCAAGTGGAGCTAGTGGAATCTTCCTTATTCTCAAAGACTCTATGCAGCACTACAGAGCACACTTCATTGTCATTCTGAGGTTAAAGTCGAATACTCCTCTTCGGTTTTCATTTCACTGAACCAATAGTTAGATTCCAGTACTGTCATGGTGTCTGAAGAAGGCTGATATTAGATATCATGCCTTCAGCTGGTTGAAGGAACAACAGTTCTCTTTCTTACTTGTCTATGGTTGTATACCAACACAAATATTCTTAAGATTTAATAATACATTAAGGCTGCAACAAACGTTTCTTTTTCATTAATGATAAATCTGCCGATTAGTTTTTCAATGAAACATTTTGCCTATAAAATGTCAGGTAGTGAAAACGACAGCTCAAGGTGCAACATGACGACTTTGCGTAAACATACACGCCACTTCCCGCATGGCGCATTTTGAGCTATCTGTGTGTATGTCTACGCCCTATTGACAATGAGGACATACGTCATGGTAGCTTGCTGTCATGTGACGATTTGGGAGGTGTCGGAGCCTGCCCACCATTTTGGGATCCTACGCTATTGGTTGCCAGGGGCAACAGTGTAAGAGCGACACAGAGATGAAGCAGGAAAGACGGCTCGAGGAATTAGCATCAAGGCGAACGGGTTGGGTTTAGGAAACGTGACACGCGGGACAAAAAGGAAACGTGACATGCGGGACATGATCCCCGGTCTCCTGGGTGAAAGTCCTGTGTTTTACCCATCCACCGCCCCAACCAACCTCCCTACGCAGATTTTCGCCCTTTCATACTACTCGCTACAGCGTAAATTCACATGCAATCACAAGGTAATGTAAGTCAATGGAGGCCAAACGCCGTTGATAAACACGCTAAAAAGCAAGTATGTGTCTTGATAACACGCCAATGGCATACAAATTGGCGTGTCATACATACGCCACTTCATGAGATCAGTCTGCAAGGTGACATCCTCAAGTGGCTTGTTTGGTCTGACAAAACACCAACACTCCAAAACGCAAAGATATTTAGTTTGCTATTATTTAAGACAAAGAAAAGTAGCAAACCCTCACATTTGAAGGATAAAGGCCTCAATATGCCTTTGCACCACCATCTCTGAAACAAACTTCCTTTAAAATGTGAGGTTCTTTTTCTAACTTCGTTCGGTGTTTCACTATTCACCAACTATGGAATCTCCAATGACACCACGTCTGTCCGTGACAGACAGGTCGAACTGTGCTAGGGCCACGCCCCCTCATATAATCACGTAGACCAGCTCCTTACAAATCATTCTCGCTTTGTTCCCGTGAAGAAACTATACTACGCTCCCTCAGCGCTTCTAGGCTAGCTTGGTTGGTTATGTGCTAAACAGTTCACAGACGCACTGTTAAGGACTACGTCGCCGAACACAGTTCCCAACCCAGTCTGGATTTGCTGAGTAAGAACTTCGCAAGAAGTTTTTATCTTGTTGTTACACAGTTTGAAAGCAGTGTCCGCCTCAAGGCAAACTGCTCTTCTGACAGCTAGTCGGTATTTGTTTATCGGTTTGCTAAGCTGTGTAACTCTTTTACCCTATACCCGATTTTAGATCTCCTTGTGTTAAAGCGTAACTCTCGCCAAAATGCAACCTAGGGTCTTTTTGTGAATGTGCCCGAGTCAAACTTTCATTTAAAAGCCTATTTAGGACAGAATCACCACTTTTAAGATTTACCGTATTTTAGTTTTTCGGTCAAATGGCCTTTGAATGGGAGTGCTAGGGGCACTTTTATGCTAGCCTCAAAACAGCTATTTTTACTAAGAAGGCTCGACACAACATTAAACTTTGCTCAAAGTATCACCAGGGGCTCTACACCTTAACGAAAACATTGACAACATTGTTTTTGTATCCAGAGTTTACTAAAAATAAAGGTTTTGAACAACTCACCGTAGCTCTTGTTGTTTCCGGCCGCTACCACCTCGGCAGTCAAAACAAGTCAATATGCGAATGCAAATGAACGGACTCCATATGAGGCTCCTTTTTCAACTACAAGGTCAATATTGTTTTTCAATAACGACAAAACAAGAAATAATCTGTGCATTTATATGGAACTAAGCTTTAGGAGCTTTCCATCTTTACTCTCCTCCCTGTTATGTTGCATTCGGAAATCGATTGTTTTTGACTTATAAAATGGCTGCGGCCAGAAACAACAAGAGCTACGGTGAGTTGTTCGACTGGTCGACGTGATCATATGAGGAGGCGTAGCCCTAGCACAGTTCAACCTGTCTGTCACGGACAGACATGGTGTCATTTTTTACCATCCATCTACTCCTACTACTGTCTAAATAAATAATAGCTTTTTATGTCTTTTTATAACTTATGTAGGGCACTTTGAATTGCCTTGTTGTTGAAAGGTGCTATAAAATAAATTGCCCTTCTCTTGCCTGTGCTTCAAGTGAAGTGATTGTCCGATTGTCTGAAACACCCTTTCCAATGGCGGTATCAGGGGGAAGGTGTATCTAAAATGTTTGTAATTTACCGATACAATCCAGCAATCAAGACCAAGTGTCCAGGTGTGCAGAGTTGTGAATGCAGGTGGGGTTTGAACTTTCAATCCTTCTTCTTCTCTTTACATTTCTACAACTGAGCACAACACATGGATGCCTTTGAGGAGAGACTGACCAAAAGTGTCCTCCTTTCTATTATCACACCTCATCCCTCTCTCATACCGCAGGCTTTTTGCCACACCATCGTATGTGGTCGTTTGGAACACTTTGCCTCTCATACAACTGTTTCACCAAATTTACAACATGCAATCTGCAGTTTGAACATGAAATACTTTCTTTCTGGTTTCTTTGAAGTACTCTGAGACCTTTACCCTGAACACTTGCATGCATGCGTTACGTGCATGTTCTCTCCCTCTTTATTTCTCTCGACTGGGACTATCACACAAAGGTAAACATATTCTTTGAAAAGCTGCGTGTACTTAGACAAAACTGACTTTATAGGGGAAGATTATCATCAAGTGTTACCTAACAGAAAGGCGACACTAGTGAACAACACGTCACTGCCCCTTTAGGTCTTATTATTAACAAGGGCAAACAGTGTCACAGATGTGAAGCACCCTACAGAGTTCAGCAGTGCTGCAGAGAGGAAAGTTAATGATGCCTGTAGAAATGACCATGCCTCCTTTCAGCCATATATAAGCCAAATATGATTGAGTGCATGCATGAATGGACAATTGAATGAATGTTAGTGACTCAACTTCTGCACTTGAATTGTAGCATGTTCTGATTGTGTGCAGTTAATGTTTTGCAGATGTGTTTATTTCCTTTTGCCCTCATCAGAATCTCAGGTATGGTGTCAGATATGATTTGATAAGGTATATTCAGGCTAATGCAAAAATGGGTGCATTTTAGAGCAGTTTTCAAATAGGATTTAATGGGTGAGTAATTGGATAACATTTTGCAGTAACAGCACTATCCAGTCAATCTCTTTAATACTCTATAAATAATGAGGCGTACCCACACATTCGACATCTCGCTGAGGTGAAATTGGTTGTTAGCAGTCAATGGCTGTGTTTTGACACTCCTTCTGTGTGCCTCAATGACTCATTGATTACTTGATAGCTGCTGTGCAGCTGAGTTGCTTGGCCTCCTATTTAGCTTGATCAATGCACCAAAAATTCAACCTTGAAGTCTTGGATGACTGGGGCCTCACTGACAAAGCTGGATTCAAACACAAAAGTGGTAGATCCCTGATTCCTCAAAAGCTTACTCTATTGCCTGCCAGGACCATAACTGCATTTTAATATGTATTGTATAGCACAGGTAAATGTGTATAAGATGATGAAAGGCTGTTATATTCAATTGCATTACAGGCATACGAGCCATTTGTAATTAGTCACTTGTAATAGTGCTAAAGATTCAACATTTAACAATTTAAAAAATGTAAAAATAGCCAACTGTCAACAAGTGTGAATTAGTATATATAATATGCTTAATAGAGACATAGATAGTTTTTTTTATTGGCCAGCTTCCAAACGCAAACCCATTCACCTCGCTTCTCTCCACTGCCCTCTGCCATGCTAAAAGCCCACCCTCCGCCTACCCTTCATTTTCTTTCTTTGGCCGTCCTTCCGCCTCTCCATGTGCCTCTTATTTGTCCTTCTTTAGTGAACATTTCAGGCCTCAAAATCTTTTACAACTTTTTTCTTTTTTTACTCAGACAATCTCTCTGTTCATACCAACTAAGTCTCCCCCCTTGATCCCCTTGATTCTGCTCCTCCCCCTTTTAAACCTCTCTCACTGCTTCATTCGCAGTCGGATCACGCATGAATGCGGCATGGTTGTGCCAGCTCTTTGCCAATCTGCCTGGGTGTGTTTGTGTGCCAATGTGAGTCTGGTGGGAAGCCCCTGCATTGGAGGCCAGGGTGGTGCATAAGCCCGAACCCCGGCTGGTGTCGGGTCAGATGAAGCTTTGCGAGGATTACAGTTCGGCCTCTTGAGAGAGCGAAAACAATTTAATCATGTTGAGCCAAAGTATATATCTATGCCTAAATCACCAAAATATGAATGAACCTAAAAACTGAAAGAAAATAGGTTGTGCTTACAGTGCACTACAATAATCTCAAAGATATCTATACAATGACATTATTTCAACCAAAAGCTGATGTTTTAGTGGCTAAAGTAAGCATTAGTTAGCAACTCAGTGTTAGCCGTTGTAATCACTCATTACAACATTGTATTAGTGTCCAAAGGTTTTGGCCACGAGAAGAAGGGTTAGTTTTGCAACAGAATATTAAAAAACATTTGATGCTAAGCAGAACTAAATATTTTATGAAATCAGCCCAAATGCTCTGTTGTTAGTAAATTACAAGTGGCTAATTTAATTACAGCCATTTTTTTTACATCTGGCTTCTAAAAGTGTTTGTGTAAACCTCTTAAATTAAATTAAGCATTAATTCAGTTTGTTAATTTAATTCAAATTGTTATCACTTCCAATAATAACTTGGGATATGGATTATCACGCACATGATTATCATGTTTTAATCTATCCTAACAACAGCTGAGACGATACTGAGCAATAACATATTGTTAGTCAATCCTGCTAAAAGAATACAACTCATATTTTAAAGGACTATCCATTGCATAAGTTTTTAAGTTTTGTATCAAAAAAAAAGCTGAAGCTTTTCCATTACGACGACATGAAAATTGACAGAAATTTGTTTTGATCTATACTTTACAAATTGGTAATTCTACAGAAATACTTAAGATTATCAGTCTGGAAAAGAACTAGTTGTTGAATTAGAAGTAAACATTTGAAATCTAAAATGTTCTTGCTTTTTTCACCTAATGTAATGCTAAATGTATGGCCATTTTGCATGACTTTTTTGACCGAATCAATCTCAAGACTTGTGAGAATTGGTGACATTAAAATAAGCATTCTGTTCTTCAATCTTTAAAAATGTATACCAAATAAATACATGAAACTTGAGAGAGGAAAGTCATCAAATGGCAAAGACTGCATGGTGTTTTACATGAGAAACATGACCCAAAATAAATACTGACTAACTGGAGAGATAATTAATGAGAGAAGATTACTGAAATCAAGCACACATCTGCCTCACAACACAACATTACTGTCAATTAAAGAAAAACCTTTTCTTTACAAAAAATACACAAAAAACATTAAGGCTCTGCCATCAAAGACAAAACAAAGACTTCAGGTCACTCTCCCCCACTCATCGTCTTTGAAAAGTGACGCAAAGGGACTACGGCGCCACCCAAACAATGTAGGGGCATGGAGGAGCAAAATCTGCCCAGTGACAGCAAATAAACTGTTAACCACAGCTATGATCGTCTGGCTAGTGCCAGCTCAACAGGAATGCAGGCCTCAGACAGCGGTTCTCAAACTCTGGGCCAAGAAGCGCTGATGGTCCGCTTGACTTTACAATACAATAGAGGACACACTGTTTAGGAAAACATAATTGTTTCTTAATTAAGAGAATTCTTAAAACAACAGATACAAATAAATATACTGTGATAGTGTAGTGTAACTAACTTAAACTAGGGTGGATGACTACGTGATGAGAAAACACAAATATATGCATAGACTATTTATTTATTTTGTATAGATTGTCAGAAAACACGTCCAAAATTCATATTTAACTTCAAGAGAGTCTAGAGTGTGATGACTACTTTCCCAATTGTATTTAAGAGAAGTAATTTAGAGACGGGTGAGGAAGATTACATTCTTCTACCCTGTCCCACAAAACTGGATCTGACCCTGTGTGGCGAGGTCCCCATCGATGCTAATGCACCACTTCAGTCAGAGTACAGCTTGGTGAAGGGCCGGGATAAGTATCTGCTGGTCACAAACCATAAATTATTAGTTCTCTCAAGATAAAATGAGATTCTGTGGTGCAATTTCTCCCAAACCCCCCTACTTCGCTCTCCTTGTACTTTATTTACAAAGGCAGAAAATGTTGCCATGGGAACACACCACCAGGCAACCTCAGCGGCTTGGCATGATGCCCAATGGTTGCTAGGGCACTGTTGTCAATGGCTATTGGGTAGTGTCGGCCAGTATGTGTGTGTATGTGTGAGCATGTCCTGTATGTATGAGCAGGAAAGGAGAAAGTGTGTGTATATGCGGGTGTGCCTGTTCACAAATGTGCACAAAGCACACAGCACGTCTAAGCTTTAAAAAAGTACGCTTTAATGTTCTTATTCCATGCTGAGGGCTTTTATATGAGTACAATATATAATAATTGTAAAATAATGCGTACCATTTTGGATTGGTTTTCTGATTGCTGGTTTGACTCTGTGGGTGACAAATGATGGGAGACAGCTTTTGTTGGCTTATATACTTATACATATAATTTCTTTTCTTCGTAGAGCGTGTGTTTGTCAAAGAGAAAGAAAGAGAGAGAGAGAGAGCACTGGTAATCATGCAAGCATTTATGTGAGGTCCTATATGCAATTATGTTAAATAACACACATGATGGCTCTCTGATTTAGTCTTCTTTCAACATTTTGTGATAGCTAACAGTTGGGAAGTAGTCTGTTTATATTAGTATAACAATTTTGCTTCAATACGCACTGTCAATAAGAACAAACTTGTGTTTTGTGATGAGAGTACAAATTAAAAAGACAGAAAAAGAAGAAAAGAAGCTGAGAGACATGGAAATGTTAGCGTCTCTTTGTATACTTGGAGCTGACGTTCTCCATCACTAGCTGTGATCTCTCAAGCTGTTTGCTCTCTCTTCCATTTCAGATTCAAGTCTTTGTTGGTATAAACGGAAAGAAACAGATGTTGCCAAAGCATTTACCTCACATCTAGTTTGGATCTAGTTTGAGGTTTTTCCCATGGCTCTCTTCTCACTGGGGAGCTTCTATAGTTGACCACGGCATTCCTGAAATCAGCAGAGCATCATGCAGATTATTAGCATACCACAGGATAGGAAGGGGAACATCAATAAACACAGTGATCCATGAAGTTGGGATAAGTAAATAAATAAAGTCAGCCACCCAGACACAACCTTATCTGGGCTTTTATCCAGCCAGTTAGTCTAGTAGAGCAGTTTTCAGCAAAAACCATCCTGGACTCAATCATGAAACAAATACTACGAGATAATTAAATCATAATGGACCAATCCCTGATTAGAGATGAAGCACTCGGGAACGCTAAGAAATTAATAGAAACGCAAGCATTTATGACAGAGGAAGCATCAAACATTGTGTGCAGAGTATGAAATGGATTAACAAAAGGGGAGATAATGTTGAGAATGAATACTGTGCCATCAACAAAGGGTGAATGAGAGGGTGGTACAAAAATACATGTACAGCGGAGACGGTTAAAGTCAATGGTGATGAATAATACATTAATAATGCTGGTAAATACAATCCGACATCATAAATTAAACAGCAGTGAGCCAAACAAATGCAATAATTATGATACTGCAACACAATGAAAGACAACAGAGAAGGAGATGTGCGGCTTTTGTGTTGATGTACGCTCATTAATTCCCACATGTACGTATATATATGGGTCTCTGTGTTCCTGTCTGCATGCACTTAGGAAGAGCGAGTATTGCCTGTGGCGCATCTTATCTAATATTATCAAGAGGAAGCACAGCCTCTCCCCCTTGCCTCTTTCCCCCCCTGGCCCTTTGAACTCAAGCTGCTGCTGGAGATGCAGTCTGACTGAGCACAGCATGTCCTGAAAGGAGGTCAGAGGGCAGGAAAAACAGTCTGGTGTCATGGCAACTTGATGCCACCAACCAAAAATTTGGAGTGGCTGGTGGGGCCACAGAAAAGCTTGGTCAACCTGTCACAGCTTATTGAAGATGGAGATAAAAACCTTTATTCTTTGAGCCCTAAATTATACAACTATGTTCTTTATTTTTGTTATAATCAATAAATTCCCATAAAAAGAGTAAATCTAAACAGCTATGTAGTGACTATAAGTATTTCCGTTGTATAGTAGCTAAAGCTTCTTCTGTGTCATAAATTTTGTGAGACCACAATGCAAAAGTGGCGCAACGCCACTACAGTGCAAAACTCTGTGGTGGCCAATCACATACATGCAAGCGCACATTCCTTACTTTGTAATGGGAATGTCATATTTTTACTGTTTACTTTGTGATTGTCGCGAGGCTGCTAACACATTGTTGCTTTTTGGTTTTAATGTCAATGTTAAGAAAAATATGGAGTAACACCAGTCATATCCTTCAATCAATATATTAAACACGTTCATATGTTTTTTTTGGGCTTCCATTCTTCTATATTCATTATGATACAGTTTATGGAAAGCCCATAAATGAGCGCAGTGTAGCTTTAAACTTGATTGACTTAACTTGCTAATTTTATTCTGAAGACTATGAAGGGTTTTCAAGGAATACACAATAACTGTACCTTCAAATCAGTTCACATATAACAGGTTAGTAAATTACTTTTTTTCTTTGCGTATATGTGTGTGCATATCTGAGGCTTTTTGGAGACGCACATGTGCTGCATCTGCACAAGTGTGTGTATGAGGCTGCGCATGGTGTGTGTCCTTGTGTTTGTTCAATGCGGCAGACGGTGGAGTGGCAGATCAATAGGAAACAAATGAATTCAGATCAATATTAAGCCAGGGAGGGAAGGAGAGAGAAGGAGAGTCTGGAAGCGAGTGAGAGGGGTGATGCACCACAGAGGAGGAGGAGGAGGGGTGGTGGTGGGTTGAAGGGGTGATGTGTTACCAGCAGCACAGCGACTAACTGTACACTTGGGAAAGACCACTCATCTCTACAATCCAAACCTCAGTGATATGACGTCATTGACGGTTAAAATTGATGGTTAAGCGAGGTAGAGAGACATACTGAGAGACATGAGAGCAGTGGTGCACCGGGGACAAGCCCGGCATTCCTGCATCACTGGTAGTGTTTAGTGGACAGCAGTAGTGAAATGAGACTGGACAGTGCTTCTTTTTATGAATATTTAATTTTTTTTATATTCTTTCCTGGTTGAATAAAGTTATACATTTATTGTCTTTCCTTCACTTTGTTGTATTCGATTATGGAGAGCCCTTTAAATAATGAAGCCTAAATAAAATAATGAACCACTGTGAAATACATTTTTCTAGTATTTTCCTTTTTCCAATCCACTTTTTACTGAATATTTTTCATTTGTAATGCTTTATGTAGCTGAAAATCAGCAATCCTCAACCTTTTTTTACATTTTCTTTTATGTTAGAGCATTTTAGTATAACACTTTGTTAGAGACCAATCTGGTGATGAGTGAGGTGAGAGGGTCATGGCTGTGAATAAACAAACCTTCTCAGATGATCTTACAACAGCAACATCTGCCACTGTCTGCACGCAGTCAACATTGACCCTTTTACTTCTATTCCATGTTTAAATAACACGTTTCCTTCTCACCATGCATGGTAATATTAAAAATCTCAGGCTAGCGAGGATTTAATTCTGACCTTTCCACTTAAACTCCCAGTTGGAGCTTGACATTTACAGCCAAACCGTTAAGGACCGTTCAGATTGGGAGTGGGCTAGACTTCTCAATGCTTTACTACAAGTTTCGGAAAGTACTAAAACTACCAAACAATCTTTATCAATGTTAGTAGTGCTACAAAAAGTTATTTTCACTCTCAATTAATCTGTTAATTATTTTCTAAATTAATCAATTTCCTTTTGTCAATAAAATGTCAGAATATAGCAAAACATGCCAATTATAATTTCTGTGAGCTTGTGGTGACGTTGTCAAATAGCTTTTTATTGTCCAACCAAAATGGTGTGGCACTTTGCTTGAAAATGACTAAAATGATTAATCGATTATCATAGTTGCAAAAAGTTGCATTACATCAATTAACTGATTAATCAACTAATAGTTTCAGCTCTAAATTATAGGTTTTAGAGCTAATAATATAATAATATAACTCTAATAATTGGGTTTGGTTTTGGACAAAGGTTTCTGGTCTAAAATGCCTGATTGAAGATGTATTCCTGTCTAACAGCACATGTAAGGTCCTCTGCTGAAATATAATATAGCGGTCGACAATATTCGTCTAGACTGTGATGGAGAAATCACCAGAGATTTGATCAAGTATCATATTTCTATTGTTAAGAATATTATTGTGACCTGAGCAATACATAGGTGATGGATTGCAGCAGTATCAACATACCAATTATCTACATTTACAATTTTGCTACATAAACTGTATATTACATCGTTCATTATCTCAGTTACATTGATCAGCATCTGTTTATTGGTGAGATATATCATACCAGAACAGTGATTTCCGCTAATTTTTTAAAAATTCTTTCGATTTGGAGTATCGCCTTGAAATTACAGAATTGTTCGGCTTTGAGTATCTACTCATCTCTCTGCAATGAGATCAAAGAATCAAGAGCCATTTGGGAGTTGGAAGTGAATGAGACTTTGAAGTGATAGTGGCGAAAACAAACATATGGGTGCTGAGTGCTTGTGAACCAGCACTCTCTCAACTTCAGCTCAAGGTTCCTCGGCTCTTGAGATAGATTTCAAGGACGCATAAATTCCTCAGTTAGCTTTAAGTGCAGTATCTCTGATGCCTTAAAGAAAATAGTGTTCGCTGTAAGTGGTATTGTTTAATTGAAGAGGTTACCTATATAAATGCATTTTCCAGAATTCACAGTTTGGCCTTGAAAGAGAAGCATGAATGGTGGGACACTGGATACTATCGCAAAAATGTTATTACAATTTGCACAATGTATATCAGAAAATCAGGTTAAATATAACAGCCACTTCAATTTTCTCCTTGTAAACTATGATCTGATTAGGATTTATTTTATTGTTTACGGTATGATTGGCTAAGGGTCTAATGGGCACAGTTGCTATTTTTTACTATTCTAGTGGAAGATTTGGCTGCAATGATGATCTACATATGCAGTAAAATGACACAAAAATACATGAGTTATGGCTGAATAACGTGTTTTTTACAATATTTTACAATTAAAAAAAAACTACAATATTACATTCCCTACAACTTACTTTATTCACATTGTGACTATGCTCTATTATTACAAAAATGCATGAGCATTGACATATGATGCAATTCTCATTATATAATCATCAAGGTGATTAATTAAATTACTGCAGGGCTGCAACGATTATTTTGCTTTTCATTTGTCATTTGGTCTCTAAAATGTTAGAACAATTGTGAAAGAATCCACGGTTGTTCAATGTACTATCATAGGAGACTAAGAAAACCCCCAAATATTCACATTTGAGAAGCTGGAAACAGTGATTTTTTTTTTCTCAACTTTTTCATAAAAAAAAATGACAGAATCAATTATCAAAGTTGTAGCTAATTAAAGTCCTTTGGATTTACTAATCGATTAGTTGTTTGAGCTCTAAATTAAATGTTAGTATAATACCTTCTATAGACTGGCTGCAGCCATGCCTGTATAAGACAGTGAGAATATTCTCACTTAATTTGCATCAAAGCAACAATTCCTCTATCAGGCAGGTTTAAGATCATACTGTACATCATATTGTTTTTCAATATGTTTCTCTAAGTTACATAAGGGCTACTATGACTTCATATAAATCATCATGAATTGCATATTTTGTAGCACCGAATGGACCCACTGGAGCAAAAGAGAGACTGCAAAGATCAGCTGCCATCTGAGTAAATCTATCAGACTGAGACTAATGTCTGGAGAAACAAGCTCTGCAGTCCTTCAACTACATCACTCATCTGTACCAAACTAAAGAGATTAAACTGACAATGATATCAGAAAGAGAAAAGATACAATTCCTCACGTCTGATCAGATGGAACAAGCATATGTTTGGCATTTTTCCTTGATAAATGACATAAACCATGGATTATATTATTATTATTATATTTTTGATAATAATTATAAAAGTTGTTGTCTATTAGTTTTCTGACTAATTGTATATCAACATATTTTTTTCTTTTCATGCAAAGACTCATTTAGTTTAATAGAGGAAGTAAAACCGACACAGACAGACAGAGAGAAAGACAGGGAGAGATACCTGAGGCAATGATAAAGAACATCAACTCCAACCAGACAGCCTGCTAAAAAAAAAAGCATGGCGAGGCAAACATCGCCATGTCTCTCAGCTTTTCTTCCTGCCTCTCCTCTTTAATCTGACAGCCTCCCCTCTCTTTCTCTCTCTCTCTCTCTCTCTCTCTCTCTCTCTCTCTGTCCCCCTGAGCTGTGTTCTGTGTGCTCCATCCCCGCCTCTCTCCATCTCCCTGCCTCTAATGTGCTTTGGCGTGTGTTACACACGGGTGCTTACACGCTGCTGCCGCCATCCTAAACCCGGGTCAGGGGGGCAGCTGAAGCGGCGCAATGCTGTCTGTGACATCATCAGTCACTGCTATTACTCACGTCTCACCTCCCCTCACTGTCTGAAACTGCCAGGGCTTTAGGTCCTTGGTGGCGGGACGAGCGAACACATACGAACAAACAAAGACCGAGTTACACACATGTCAGAGATAAATTAAATAGCATTTGAAGAGCTTTATCCCAATATTCTATGAAATCCAATTTGGAGATTTATGTTACCTAAAATAGTTCAGGCTCAAACATAGTTGTGATGAAATCATTTTAGTATAGCATGCACAAATATCAATGTTTTATTACACGCTATGACTTTGTGATAGTTTCAGAAATGTCTTTTATGGATTTAAACTCTTTATTTAATAATTCAGTTTTAACCTAAATGGACTATAAGATGGGCATGTCATTACAGTTAATAATTTAACATGACAGAATTGTTAATATAGTACGCCGTCAATCACAGTTAAGTGTGTAAAACTTTTATATGTAAACACATAGGGCTGCAACTAACTAATAATTTTTGTTTTTAATTGATTCATTTGTCAATTCCTTTTTCATTAATCAATTTACCGTTTAGTTGATAAAATGTTTAGAAATAGTGAAAAATCACATTTTCCAAGAATCTCCAGATGCGGCTGCTGATATCCATCTGCATGAGGTATAAGACTGTGGGCAGCCTGCATCTGTGTAAAAGGGAGAAACGTGCTTCCATCAGTGAGCATGTGTGCGAGGTTCAGACTGTGTCAAATCGCCACATCTGCCATTAACGGAAACACTTCTGTACCTGGGGGTCTGTCTGTCACCCCCGCTGTCAGCCAATGAAGAGATGAGACTCTGCAAACTTCTTCACTCAGGAAAACAGATAACTGGTATGAAAGCCAACGGCCTTGTATGTGGGAACGCACTGTATAAATCATACACGACCAGCACCACCAGGCTCCATATACATGCTACAGCACTGCATTAATAATAAGCATGCCAATGTAATATACACAAGCATATAGAGAATGTATATGTCTACGTCTTTTTTGTCTCACTCCCCTGCAGTCCCACCATGTCCTCTTGAAAGGACCAGCAGCACTGAACTCAATGTGCCAAAGAAAAAGACAGAGAGGGAGAGACAGACTTGATACAAAAAAGACAGGAAGGTGAAGGGCTAGGGAATGGATAAACGACAAAGACAGAATAATGACGTAAGGAATATATTTGAAGACGGAAAAAAAACACGTTCATGCAAAACGTTCATGGGGACAAATAAAAGACATGCAGCAAAGTAGGACAGCAAAATAGACGGCGTGACTGAAAGACAGACAGATTAACCAAAAGAGACACAAGAGAGAGAGACAGACAAACAAAGAGCAAGCAGTTAGAACAAAAGATGATATGATGTAAAGGAAGAGAGTGGAAGAGGAGAAAGGAGGACAGACTTGGAACCAGACAGAGGAAAATGAATAGAGAGAGAGAGAGAGAGAGAGAGAGAGAGAGAGAGAGAGAGAGAGAGAGAGAGAGAGAGAGAGAGAGAGAGAAAGACAGGCAGGCAGGCAGAATTAGAAAAAGATAGAGGAGGGCAATGCACAAGCTAAAATAGGTGGCAGACTCTAGTCAATGCAGTGACCTAGTCGCGCAAGACTGAGGAATTCTCCCTGTCGACCCGGACACATTCCTCCGGTTAACCCATGCCACACCACCAAACTGTACTGCAGTGGCTTACATGGCTTCTTTTTGTCACTGACCCAGGAAAAATACAACAACTTCAAAAATACATATGCTACTAACCCTACGCAGTTTATGAAGCAGCATTAACATGTTCCATTATGAGTGGGTGCTACGAATGAATCTGGAAATCAAATAAATTACCTGCAGTGTACAAAGATTTTTCTGACAGTAGAAGCAAACTGCTTCAAATCTCTGAGCAAACGCCTTCAATAAGAATGGAAATATTAGGTAAAGTGCACAGTTCAACTGGCTCTGAATCAACAGTCTGTGTGTGCATAGGGCCCTGCAAAAACACATTGTGAAAATATCAGGGCAAGAAGGGCTCTATTGTGTCGCTGAGGCAGATTGTAGCTCTTATTCTCCTGCTGCTGGACCGGGGGCATGGGGGTGACATCAGCACAAAGACAAAAATGTAATGTGAGGCATCACACCACAGGCCGCTCTTTATACCCGCACTCTATCACTTTTCAGCAACATCTGATAATCGAGACGTGACCAACAGATGACCCTTCCACTAGTTGCTTACTAAGATAAGTCACAGCCAACAGTGTTAAACCAAACTGACTCAAGTAGGCATGCCAGCAAAATGAAAGATTGTCTGCTAGCTGCTTTCACGTAGGCCCACAGTGCCCATACGTATATGTGAGGTTAATCATGACAGAATGACTCAGGGAAGAGTAATTCAATTATTCTGATGGTGCATCGACATTTCGATCGGGCCACAGACTAAAATGGCTGACCAAGTGTTTCTGACTGCTGGGTGCCATTAAGCAAAGCTCTAGTCCGTAAAGCACATGTTTTTAAACAAATCTATACATATACTCAATCTCTGGGGATAAAGAGGGCATACAGCATCTGTTGCTTATTCTGGACCCCTTTTTAAAATTACATAAATGTACAGTAAATCTTTCCTTACCTGATAAAAATCACTTCTTCAATGAAAAGTTCAGGTTTTCTCAGAGGCTCAACCTGAAAAACAGACAAACATTTACATTATTTTTTGCAATGTAATTACTTTGAGAATTGTAGGTATTCTGTAAAACATTTTTAACTGATTCTGGATTATTTGTCTTTTATTTGTCTCTTAGCTAGCATAAATCCAGCCGCATTCTTAACTCTAATTCTGGTCATCCTCACTTAATATTTAACCATATTTCAAGATCCTTTTTAATCCTCCATTTAATACTTCACTTCTATTGCTAACACTTCTGATTGTTGCACACATTTCATTGTATCAATTGTAGCTCACAGCACGACTGCTGTACCAGCCCTAGTCACTAGTCACAGCTGGGAAAACCAATTCAGCAGCATAAATTCAAAGTTGCTATACACAATGACAGCTTGCGTGGGAATTCCTGAGGTCTGTTCGATCCATTAATGTATGCTGCGGTTGAATGTCATTAATTATGAACGAGAAACACATGAGATCCACAGAGAGCTGGTAGAGAATCATGGGTCATGGCTGTGGACTGTAGTGCTGTGACTTTTTGTGACATACTGTGTGAATTTACAAATATTATGCAGTCAGATATATGCTAGTTTTGGGCAGGCTATCTTTGAAGTTTTGCATATGTTTTAAGAAAACCAATTTTTAACTTAGAGGTTGAATTAAATCAGAGATCAGTAAGTGACTTAAAGTTACCTAATGACATATAAGTATTTAGCTTAAACAGGATGAGTTTTGTCAAATGACACAGAAATGTACATACTGTAACATGTGTAAATGAGGCAGACCGCCTGTAGCAAACTGTTCCTACTATAGGTGAGGTTATTCTACTTCCTCAGTCTTTAGGTGTCAGGCACTTAAGTCCATATGTGTGAATACTGCAGTTTCTTTATGCAGTCAGGGCCTCTTCCCCTTTAAGGCCCAGAGTGTGTTGACCCTGCCAGTGAGTTCATACCATAAACAGACCCATATAGCTTCTCCTCCAGAGCCTCTGATCACGACCCTGCTGAGCTGCCGCCTCAGTTATGTAAGATTACATAACACCAGATCTGTCTGAGTAATATTTCATAACCTGGGGGTCCCACTACACTGACATTACCATCAAATCCCCTCATGAGTGCAATCAAAGGTGCAAGGCATGTTTGGTAACGTAAAAGTCAAATTTGAAAACAAAAATGATCAAGTTAACAGCTATAAAAAGGATTTACCTCTCCTAACCTTCTTGTTTCTTTTGCTGAAAATCACGGACGTTTGATTCCTCCGCAAAATGTTGACATCAAAGACGTTTCGCTTCATTTTCTTGAGAGCTACAGTGGAGGTCACTGAAAGGTCGAGCCTGGGACGCCACTAAACAACAAACTGTGTATTATTGAAATCATTGCATATGAATTCATTTAGCACACATTTAGACACTGAATATATTATTAGAAAACTAGGCCAGTAACTGTTATTTAACAGCCTTGGCTATACAAATAGATTCTTTTTTTTTATTATACATCTGCAGTATGTATTTCTGAAAATGTCTGCGCTGTTTTTAATCAAAACTTTTTTGACGACCTTGCATAACTTTGATAACCTTGCTTCATTCACAAACCAATGACAAGCAAAGATTTTAAACCAGACAAAAATGACAGAAACTAGCACAAACAATCAAAAGGTGTTTCAGCACTTATGGCTTAAAGTAATACACACTCGCACACCAGAAAAAAAACGTTGCCGGCGGAGGGACACACACACTCCCCTCGGAACGATACCGGTGGACAATCTTGGATATAGATAACAACTGTGGCAAGTAATAGAGAGAATGTGGGCAGAGATAAAAGGAGGCTATGTAAATAAAAAACAGAGCAGGCAGATATATAACACAGGAGAGGAAAAAGGGGAAAGGAAAGAGATGTCAGGAGATATCTGAAGCTGTTACTACGGGAGAAAAAGAGTATACTCGATGGATGTTACAGCAGATGGACTACACTGCAAATGGACGATAGCAGACTTGTGCTATATATCGAATGGCTCTGTCCACTGTAACCCACTACTGTCGACATCTTTACATAGCAGACATGCAGTTATTAGCACCAAAGCCTCTGTCTTTACCTGTAACTTTACCACATCAAACGGAAGTAATCTTGCCCAAAAGCGCAGTTATAAAAATGAAAAAACTTGTTGAAACAAACTTTTTGTTTGTTACTTAACTTACGCCCTGGAATAAATCCACCCTTATTTTTAGTTGATACCGAACCACATCTTGGACTGTGGGTTTCGTCTTTACAGGCGGACTAACAGATAGATTGGGGTTACCCGGATGAAAGATGGGATAGAAAAGGGGGCGAAGCATGGGAGGAGTGAAATATGCAATGAAAGAGGAAAAAGAAGAAATCCTGCAGTACTTACTCTGTTCTCACCTCTCTATTTCGCCTCATTCTAACACATCAACTTCAATTTCTTTGCATTTTACAACAAACACCATCGCACAATCATTTCGTGAATATAAAACGTGATTGTGCGAATCCACGCATGCGTACGCAGGATTGACCGTCCGCCACTGCTGGCTCCGTTAACTCTAAATCACACCCCAACATACTAACACACACACGCACAGACACACAGATACACATGACTAATACAGATAGATACACACAGAAATGCACACACCCTGCCTCCTTCATGTGCTAGCCTCCCATGCATGGGCCCCACAAAACTCCCTTTCCACAGTGATCCCTTTCCAAAGCCCTCATCTAAATGTGAGTAGAGGCAATCCTTCAAGGAGAAGCAAAGAGAACAGCGATAACCCATGATAAAGAGGAGCTGAAGGAGGAAAGAGAGAAAGACAGTGAAAGAGGGAGAGAGGTGGAGTGCGAGATGGGAAAGACGAACAGGATGGGGGGGATTAGCAACCCAGGAAACACATTTCTCAAACAAGAAAAAAAAAGAAGATTGAAATATGAATTGAAGGCAAGGTGGGGGTGAGAAGAATGCTTTAAATGAAAAAGGAAAAAGGATGCATGTATGGGAAAGGAAAAGGCCATGTACATACAGTATACTCACAGATGAATGAGAGGGGTGACCGGAGAAGTGATGAAAAATCATGTCAAAAAAGTGCAAGCCTGAGTTTGACGAGAAGTCCAGTTTTTGCTCATTCTGGAGTTTTGTATTTTGACGTTTTTCCCGCGATTTCGCCAATTTCCTATTCAGCCGTCCCTCCTTCCTAAGTCTATCCCCTACTAGTCCCCCTTCTCCTCTCTTCCCCCTCCTGTTTTTCTTGCCAGTGCCGGTACTCTTTCTCCTACCTCTCTCTCTCTCTTTCTCTGTCTTCTCCCGCAGACCATGCTCTCCATTTTCCCCTCATTCTTTGCCTCTGTCCCCTTCATCTGTCCATTCATCGGACACTCTTTTCCTTTTTAAAACCTTTAGAATACAGATACAATTCAAAAAATGGTTTCTAAACAGAAGTCGAGTTCTGACAAAAAAAATACTGCAGAAGTATAGAAAAAAAACTGTTAACAGGAAAGGACAAGCGATTTGTGGCATTCAGTCTAACGCAGGGACAATCCATGGCCTCCATTTTTCAGGGGCGCCACGCATAGTAGGGGTGATGGTGCCTCCGTACATGAGGGCATAACCAAAAGCAAAGAATGGTAAGCAAAAGAAAAAGAAGGAATAAAACCGAGCTCTTTGCGGTCGGTTTCCAGTGAAAGTGGATAGTAAGCGCGCGTGAGGGGAAGGAGTGGGAAGGACTCCGGGGTGTGTGTGTGAAGAGGTGGGAGGAGAGAGAAGGCAGAGCCAGCGAGAAGACAGAAAGAGAGAGAGAGAGAGAGAACTGGGGTTCATGGAGAAATATCCAAGAGGGAGGGATGGAGGAGGAGTGTGTTGGTGGGGAGAGAAAAGAGGAGGGGGCAGGAATAGGAATACATTTTTTTTACGTTCACAGTATTCAAATTTTGTACTTTTTCATTTTTTCACCCCTCTGTTCCACGGCTAATACCTTTCTTTTTCTGTGAGAAGAAAATAGAGAGGAAGAAAGAAGAAGAGAAAAAACTACTGTGTGCTTTGTCTCCCGCCCCTGCCGTTCTTTTTCCTGGTTTCCTTTCTGCTCAGACTCTCCTCTATTTTCTGCACATGCACTTGAACTCTAAATCCTGTTTGCTTCCCCTCCCCTCTCCTCTCTCTCTAACTGCGCATCTGTGTGTCTCTGCCTCTCTCTCTCTCTCTCTCTATCTCTCTCCTAGGCAGAGGCTTGAAATAGTGCTAGCAGGCAGGAGAGAGCGGGAGGGAAAAGGAGAGGGCGAGGGGGACAAAAAAGGGGAGAGAGATGTTGAGAGGGGGGGAGGGGAAGAAGCTTAGACGGGCTGACATTGAGAGCACAGGGCTGCTCTGTGTGTGTGTGTGTGTGTGTGTGTGTGTGTGTGTGTGTGTGTGTGTGTGTGTGTGTGTGTGTGTGTGTGTATGAACATGTCTGCACATTTGTAAACTCACATTCATCTACCTTGGTTTTAGATGCAGTGTTTCACACGCTGGTGGTAATCCGCATATCATGTTAGCCTACATACCAGAAAAGACATTCATGACTTTTTGGGGTCAAGGAAAAGAAATCATTAAAACGTCAGGATTTTCTGTATTTTCAGCGGTTTATAGTGTCAACTACACTTATATCTACTAAAACGTAAGCAATGCTTTGGAGACATACAATATAATAGTGCTGCAAGGAATGATTGGATGTTCATTATTAATTAGTCAAACTATAATTTTCTTGATTGATCATGCAGTAAAAAAAAAATCACATATAATGAACAAGTCTTATCTCAAACTACGAGATATCAAGTTACCAGAGCCAAAAAGTTGCCTTCAAACTGCTTATGTTTTGAACTGAAAATCAAAACCCCAGAGTGATTCAATTTACAATGAAATGAGACGCTTTAAGAAGCTGTTACAAGCTAATGTTTGGTATTTTTACCAAAGATTACAAAATGTACACAATGAATTGATTGCATTTTTGGTCAACTGACTAATCAATTAATTGAACAAATCTGAATGAACACACCACCTGTCATATTTATTTTAATCTTCAGTGCAAGCCTGCAATCCTGAGATGCACATGTCAGATTTGGCTTATATCGTATATGTAGATAAATGTTGGTATTTTCCAATGTAAAAAGAAAAGTTAATTAATTGATTAATGCATTCACAGAAAATTAAAACCTTAGAATTCTGATAAACAACTATTCATTTCAGTCAATTATCAAGTTAACATTTGCTAGTCACAATTTAAAAAATGCTTGCTTTCTGTGTTTCACATCACTATAGAACGATTACTCTGCAGGTTTATTGGCGAGAATATTTATGTGAGAATATGTAACACAACCTTAATCTCTGGTATCTGGTATGGCATTTGCCATTCTTTTTTAAAACATTTTAAACACAAAAGTACAACTAACATAATGTGAACCTGAGAGGTTTCTGAAATTATAGCTCCTGTAAAAAAACATTTTTTAGTTATGCTGAATTTACATTTAGTTCACAGGTTGCCTGCTGATACCGTTGCAGGTTGATAGAGGGTGACATGAATGATGCTTTGAGATCATTTAATTAATTCTACTAATATTATGTAAGGGATTAAGGCAAAAAGGTGAGAGCAGAAGAGAAGGAAGGCAGGTCATTGGAGGGTAAAGATAGAAATTGGTTGTTTAGGAAGCTTTCACGGTATGCTGTCTTTAGACATAACTACACATCTGTGCCAGCAATGAGAGTTTTTATTAATAAAACACTGATAGTAGTAAGTCACTGCATTCTGCCTTGTTTTCCAAGTGGAGCAATCACCTTGGCAAATAGGCCTGGATACTAGCCTGAATCTAGAAAGATGGCCAATGGTCATCAATGATGACCGAAAGCAATTATATTTTATGAAAAGTGTTATCTCATGGTCATCCTTTCAAATGTATCATCATTTACATTAACCTCTGAACTTTTTTAAGCCATAAAGCACATTTTATACATCAACTGCACTCTATGCCGCAATTAAAAGCAACATCCTGGCTGGTGAAAAAGGAAAAGAAACTAAAAGGTTACTAACCATCCACTAGTGGTGTCTTCCCCACTGAGTTGCTTTCTCCTGCCTGCTAACTGCAGCACGCTTCTTGAAAGGGCTTTGGGTCTGTCTGGTAAAACAGAGAAATGGGCCAGAGATGCGAGGGTGCCCCCACACTACCCTCTGCTGGGACGAGAACAGCTTACACCCAGCATCGTCACAGTGAAAAGGCTCTTTTTAAAAAAAAAAACAATGTTTAACTATCAATTCGACACGTATACTGCGTGATTACAATATACATGGTGAATATTACAGTTAGTGTTTGAGTTACTCTGGTTTAAGGGCTGAGTGAAGCAGGAATTTCAAGCCCTTGACGAGATTAATTCATATTTGTTATTATTGGATATTAAGCGAGCTGTATGTGTGGGTAACTGTCAGAGCCGTTATGACCTGAGTGCTATCCGTTATAGCTACTAGCTAACGTTAGGAAAGAGTTCCAACGTTCCAACACCTGGTTGTGACGGGCGGTGTATTTTGGCTCCTATAGCCACTAGCTATATGACTATTTAAAATTGAATTTAAAGCTCACCCTTGACTCCAATTAGCCTTTTAGATGCCCAGTGTCACGGTGAAGGATGTCAAAAATCAGGAGTTTGTCGGAGCACTTTTCTCAACAAGTAGGCTATGTACAGCTCAAAACCAGCTACTCTACCTGACTGGCTGATATCCACCTGTCAATCACACAGGAAGATGGTGTATGTAAATTAAACCTCAAAAAAAGCTTTTGACCTTAAGGAAAATAAGTTGTATTTGTGTGCATTTAAAGCTGGAGTTACTGATTTCATGTGTCATTAATGTTTTATTTATTGAAACAAGATGTAAAAGCGTACCATAATGTAGCCTACAGTAAGGCCTCTAAATCATTATGTGAATTATGACACATGTAGACAAGTGTATTGTGTATTTAAACCAAAGAAACAACCACTCTCATATCCAGATCTGCCCTGTTTGTTTGGTTGACAGATTGTGGTGAAAAAACAATAATGAGCATAGTTTCAAAAACAGACAATTGTACCTTACATCCTCAGTAAGTTGAAACAACACTACAGGTAGCCTAATATGCAACATATATCAGATGTTGATGAAGTGGACATTTAAACCATGTTTTAACAGAAACCAACCCAAACCCTACAGTACATGGTGCATCAGTATATGACACATAACTAACAGTATTGTAGTATGACATCAGTATTTAAAATACTTTTATTGAGCAAATATTAAAAGATGTGATTTTACTCACCACAAAAGCAGAAGTTTGGCACTAAAATTGTTTATATTCCCATAGTCAGGGCTGGGCGATAGGGAGAAAATCAGATATCACAATATTCTTGACAAAATACCTTCGATATCGATATTGCGGCCATATTCTAGGGTTGACAATTGGTGCTTTAACAAAATATCTTCACACTTAGATTTTAGATAAATAATCATCAGTAATGTTGACATAATGTCTAAGTGAGGAAAAGGCAAATAATAGCACAGTCTGGTAATGCAACCTTTAAAACCAGGAAAAGACAACACTTATGTCATATCACGATATTACGATATCCAAAATCTAAGACGATATCTATTCTGATATCCCAGCCCTAGTGTTACTCATTTCTGGGCCTGTTTCAGATTTGCATATAAGGATTGTAAGCACATTTGATTGATTCTCTTTTAACATAAGTATTAAAGTGGTATTTTCTTTATTTTATTTTCATAGATAAGATAAACTAAAATAATCACAAACAAAGTGAGGAGACAAGGAATTTGCAATGAAAGAAATGAAAGACTGCAGATAGCAGTGTTAAATGATTAAAGAAGCAAATGTAGGTATAAATACTGTATGTGGGCTACAGTTTATTAGAGAAATCAAAGCCTGGGAGTCAGCAGGGAAGCTGAGGCAGAACTGAAACTCTGTGCTGCAGTTTCCGTCAGAGCCTTCTACAATATGCTATGAACAACCAGAAGTTGTGAGGGACCTGGCTGCAGACGAGATGGTAGATGTCAATTACCATGGTCATTCGCATACACGATATAGACAATGTAAGCAGAGGAGGAAGAAGAACACAGCGGTGGGAGTCTCCTGCAACTTTAACGAGAAGTAAATGGCTTTACGGCTGCAAGTTGACTGATATTTTGAACATTTGAAATACCAAGTTCAACTATTAATAATTGAAACCAGATTTGCCATTCTCTGTCGCTATGTTCATTTCTGTGATTCAAACGTTTAAATGCTTACGTCTGAAAATGTAGCACAAGTCTGCTGGAGTAAAAATGGCTCAAGTCTTAGCAGCTAATTTGTTAGCTACAGCTAAAGTACTGTAGCATTGTGGGTAATGATTTTGAGAATCAGAGACAATTGTATGATCTTGTATAGTAACACGGTAACATTATAAATTAAATATAATTAAACTCATTGAACAAGGATAATTGAATGCAAACTAACAATAAACAAGCAAGTTAGTGAAGGCTCAGGTTATACAAACGTTCAATTTGTTACAGTTAGGTTGGTACAACATCAAGACTCAGATTTTTAAATGTCTTTAAAGAAAGCTTTTATTGTTTTAAATAAAGATTTAAAATAAACAGATGTGACCACTTTTCCCTGCGGAGGATATATAAAGTTTATCTCATCATACAGATCAATCACATCCATTTTAAATAAGAAATAGGCTTGTGGGTCGATTGATATTTTTTCATTGAAATTTCAAACTTAGTGCTACACTTAGGCAGGCTAACTTTAAATGTATATAAAGTAAAGGTGTAAGGTAACGGTGCTTTTACTCTGTTATTGTACACTTTCTAAGTATGATAATTAAATTAAGTAATTATTACATTTTTAATTCAAACTAAATAATAAATACATT
The DNA here is from genome assembly GCF_004354835.1 of Perca flavescens. NCBI lineage: Eukaryota > Metazoa > Chordata > Actinopteri > Perciformes > Percidae > Perca > Perca flavescens. Next base: position 14,910,311 of record NC_041344.1, on the reverse strand, counting down.
GAATGACGTTTGTGTATAAGTTGTTTTATAAGCAACATGTGTTGCTGGAGTTTTGACCTTACTGAGGCCCCAGTTTGTGCCTCTCAGGCATAACTTCACGGAAAGCTAGCAAGCCTTCACATGCTCCGGCAGAGAGACAGTAGCGTACATGAACTTGAACATGACTTTGTTCCGCTTCAGAGCTTAACAATATATTAAACTGGATCCCTGTGGGGGTGTTTTAACTGTTGCTCAGAATTGTCTTTTCCTTCATTTTATAGATTTAACAGTCTTTCAAACAAATAATTGATTATTAATTAACACTGAGAATATTCATTAGTTACAGCCATAGCTAAGTGAAATGAAATCTTTTTCAGCATTTCCTTTGTGTCAATAATAATTAAATTGATATTTGCACTATTTCAGTGGTTCTCAAGCTTTTGCATGTCAAAGACCTCATAGCGGTGACGCCCCCAGAAATATTTCATAGGAGTGGCCAGATGGGGCTACTAAATATCTTGGGGTGGCACACCAAAACCAAAAGCCATAACTGAATTTCAGGAACTCTATTATGCTGTTGAAGTATATGGGCTAGTTAAAAAAAATTGTTAATATGAGAATCAACATTGATTTACCTGTACTGTAATGCTTATATTTACATAGTTAAGTTAGATATTTATTGTCATGCCATCCCTAAATCATTTTTATGACCAATGTACATGCTTCCCTCTTTGATATGGCTGCTTGGCTGTCCCCTCTGCTCTCTCGGTCTTTTCCTTTGTATGTTAAGGGTTGCCTCAGCAAATAAGAAATAGTGAAGTTTACAAAGCGCCATCTGAGGAATGCATGCAAAGAATCAGAAGTGAAGTGCAGGTATGCTTACTGCTTATTTACTCAAGTTTGGTTGTGTCCCATATCACTCTAGTGCCCACAGTAACTGAGGACAAAAAGCATTTCATAGGGATGCACGTGTCTATAGTACAATAAGTACAAATTAAATATTATACATGGATATTTTGCAAACGTTTAAGGTTGGTTTTTAATTTAAACTCATTAGAAATTCCAAAACAGCAGAGACCTTGTGACAGCACAGAATGCACACAGATAATACAGTGATACCAAGCAAGAGCATGTTAATATGGTTGACAACAACAGTGAAACTCAATGTAGACAAACAAAACAAATTCAGTGGATGATAATGTTAATTTTTTATTCATTTGTCCAATTCTTCTGAATATTTTGCCTCAACATTGAGATTGATATTATACATGAGATGTATTTGGATGAAACAATAATACATTGGGTGTTCTAAACAAAGGTATGAACACTGAGTATGGTGTTGTAATGTCAACTTGCATGTGGACGGGTGACTGTGTGTTTAGTTGTTGCGCATGGTGGTGCTGATCCAGCTGTTGTAACGGCACACACGGGCGTAGACGCTGGGGTGTCCTTGCATGGCGCAGTCATAACCCCAGGACACCACTCCTTGCAGCTGACCATTACACACCAGAGGACCACCAGAGTCTCCCTGCAACACAGGCAGACCAAAAAAGATATAGGTATAAATGTCACTGTAAGTGGTAATAGTAAAAACATGGTACGTTCTGTCGTCATAGGGTGCACTGTAACTGTAACAATAGGTTAACAGTCGCTCTCTGGTTGAAAGATCCAAACCTGTTTCAGCTTTGGGTGTGGCCAGAAAAGTGTGAAAAAGATATACTAATATCCCCAATGTGTTATGATAAAAGCACTATGTTGACAGCTTCATTAAAATCACATGCCATTAAAAAAACTAGAAGAGGAAACATGTTCAGAGGGTTATCTGTATGTATCTCTTGCAATACTGTTTCATCATCTTCCTGCAGTCCATCAGACAGACACAGCAGTGGCAGTGGCAATATAAAAAAGTGGGTACACTGAAAATGTATTTCTATTTCTAATTATAGGATTTTAGAGTAGATATATGCAACATTCATTGTAGTGAAAAATAAGTGCTATAATGTAGTTGTGTGTGCTCAGCACGGCACCGAGTGACAGACTCTTTGTACTGCTGGAAGAGATGCACACTCATGCACCACCTAACTCCCTGTGTGTTCAATGTGGTTTAGTCCAACTCACTTGGCAGCTGCTGGCACCGCCGTGCATGAATCCGGAGCAAACCATGTTCTCAGTGAAGAGGTGGGGGTAGGCGTTCCTGCAGATCCTGTCATCGATGATGGGCTGCCGCAGACACTGCAGCCTGTCAGGAAAGTTGTCTGTGGAGCGGGAAGGCAAGTCTTAGTTACTGTACCTAACCATTATGTAAATACTACATTTATTCTGTATAACAGGGGAAAAAATGTGGTGTTAAGGATAATAAGATTAATGCAGTGATGAGTCGATAAATTGATTTGTCAATGGGAAATTAATTGCTTCCTATTTTGCTAATTAATCCTTTAAGATTAGCTGATTTCCTGTTTTATTTAATTGTAAACTGAACACGTTAGGGTTTGGAACCACTGGTCAAACTAAAGAAGTGGTATAAATATGTCATGTTATTGCATTTTATGGACTGAACAATTACTTGATTAAACAAAAAATATTGACACTAAACAGTAAATAAAATAATTGGTTGCAGCTTTAGTTTGTTGGAGCCCTAAATGATGAGACCTAGAGCTGCATGTCACAGTGCATAATTGCAAAACATGCAGTATCCTGGGCCTCAGTTAACACAAAGTGTGTGATATGTATGCATTAATGGGTACTCCAGCTTTTCAGTACTGAACTTCCATAAAGTTGGGGAACTTGGAAAAAACAAAACCTCCCCGCTGCCTCCTAAATAACCACTTCTGTCACACCCAACACCTCCAGTAATGAAGGCATTCTATTAAAAAATATCAAGTCTCAACCGCAAGCCCAATAACTCTGATGACATTGTCAGGGTTACTTTTTCATACTTTGGAAAACTCATTAGAGTCACAAAAGACATTACACAACTGTTTTTAAAATGTTGAAAGATATTACAGATTAAAGATATTGAGGAGTACACAAAACTTACTTGTAAAACTGGTGGATTGACCCTTTAAGCACATACTATGTTGTATACTATCATCATGCTTTTTGTGCTGCACTTGTACCCAGCTTATGTCTGATGGCAAACTATCCGCCTTCTTTAGTTTGGTGGTTATCCACACAGTGACACGGTTAGGCTGTGCAGGGTTGCTGCTGTTGATCAGTTCTTTGAGTTTTAACGCCATGCTGCATGAGTCAAACTACACCTCTGTTCTCTCCCCTCCTTTCTCTCTCAGCTTCCAGACATGACTTACTTCCGTTGGCGGAAGTGTTGCCCCAACCAGACACCAGGCAGTTCTCGTCGGCCTCGGGGCAGCGAGAGGGCAGGGCCACGGTCTGGACGTTGCTGTTGAGGGTGGCGGGGCGGCTCAGTTTGATCAGCATGATGTCGTTGTCCAGGTTGTAGCTGTTGTACTGTGGGTGCTTGATCATCTTTTCACCATCAATCCACTGCTCGGTGCCCTCATTCACAGCAATGTTGTGCTCGCCAAGACGGACCTGGATACGACTGGTGGGAGTATGAAAGTTAAGACAGTTTAAAGTCCGTTTTCTTAAAAATTATTTCTGCATACCGTATTATATTTAAGTGACCTGATTCAGTGGTGTCATTACAAAGCATAAAGGGAGATTACATTTGCCATCATACTGTATGTGTATGTGTGTGTGTGTGTGGGGGGGGGGGGGTCTGCTCACACTAGTTGGATTCCGTTGAAATTCCATTGCAATTTGTTAATTTATTTTTATTAATGCAGTTAGTATTGGCTTACAGCTAAGGCTAATGTGTTGCTAAAATAACAATTAACTGTTAATTGCAGTTGGGCTACGTACTTTACTCTTTTATTTTTACTCTTGTGGACTACGTGTCTATGTGTATATATATTTTTACTAAATTAACTACTGTTAATATGTGGACTAAATGCTGATATTTCACTGGTGATATGTTGTTTCTTCCTGTATGAGGGACAAGGAGGTAATTAAAAGTTAGTCTATATTGTCCTTGATACTGGACTAACCCATTTTAAATTCCATTTGGTGTCTTATCTTCTTCACAGTTTTACAATTGCGTACAGTAAAAAACTTAAAAGGCAAACTTCTGTTTTTAACTTTTACTGGAAGTGGGTTTAGCTTGATGCATGGCTGTGAGATGAAGCGGGCAAAAAGGCATGCTAGGAAGGCTGTCCTATCAACACTTAACCCAGTCTAGATATGCTCCGTCTGCAACCACAGCTGTGTTTCCAGAATTGGCCTATACAGTCATCAAAAATCTCATAAATTAAGTAGATTGTCATCATTGGACACAATGGACAACCATAAGCATGGCTGTGCACCTACAGAGGGCAGAAGACCAATAAAGCCCTGGTTCTGGCACATGACTATTGACCCTTTCTTTAATATTAGGACATTTCATTTGCATTTAAGTCAACAACTCAGTTGATTGTAATGCAATAGAATTGTGACTTCCTGTACTTACGACTTGTAGCAGTGAGCAGCAGACACCACCCACTGGCTGGAGATGAGGGATCCACCGCAGAAGTGGTATCCAGCGTTCAGAGACACCTGGTAGGGAACAGAGTGTCCGGGACACTCATACCCGCCGACAATCTTATCATCCTCAGCTGCAGCAACTGAAACAGCATGTGAGGTATGACATACCGTATGAATTACAACTTAGAAATACTTAAACCTGGCCATGAATGAAAAAATACATAAACTACATAAAGGTTTGCAGCAGTTAAAATGACTTTACAGTCCTGAAACAGTACATAAGAGTATATTTAAAAGTTATTTTTTAAAAGAGGAGATTAAAATATAATTTGGTTAGCCTCTTACACGCTGCTCCAAGCAAAGCCAGGAATATCAGGGCCTTCATGGTGACTTGCCTCAGAATATAAGAGAAAGTTCACCCTCTAACTCTTTATATACACCTGTCCTGCCCTTTACGTTCCCAAATGTCTGAAGGTCAGGAAGTTAAACGCAAAACTCTGTTCTGGGAAAGAGCCATATGGCTGAAGGCAACAAGACCTTGAGTGATGTCAAAAACTAAGGGATGAAGCTCCCAGGCCACCTAAGGGGACCTCGGATTGAACATTGATCTTATTTATTGAGCTTAATTGAACTTTTTTGTTTTATCAACATCATATTCAGTAGAGGATAAGTCCAGTTTTAGATGGTGATGTGTGATAAAAATAGATGTCACATTTCTAACAGTGTGAATATTTGTCCAGAAATACAGTAGCTTACTTTAACTCTTGATCTGTGCGATAGCAGTTTGCAGGTGTTGCGGGTCTCAACTACGCAGTGAGCTGCAGGAACATATAGGTTTCTCCATAGAAAACCTGATAAGAAAGATAAATTTGAAAACTGCAGCAGTGATAATGGAAAAAAAGGTAACGTAAGAAAGAGCAGTAGAGATAGAGTACTATGTACATTCATGGTTTCCCAAACAGGGACCACAAGATCATTGCTGCAGGAAAAATAACTAGCAAACAATATCACACATTTTACACATTAAAATGTATAGTGGATATTTATATGTTCACTTAAGAATCACAAGTGATATCTTAATAGTATTTTAATCTTGGTAAAAATATTGGCGAGGGGAAGGGAAAATGTGAACATTTCAAATCTTTATTGAACATAAAAAAAAAAAAAAATTGTAGGTAAAAAAATATTTAACAGGTTTAGAAATTCTTTATACAACTATGTACAGGCAACGATCCATAGTGAGCTAATAAAGTAACAAAGCTTTGCGTGTCAATCATTAATTCTGAAAAACAAAACATACTTCCACAGCATTCAGCCTTCAACTCTAGTCTCCTATCTACATCCATTAGCTGGGTGTGGCTGCAGACACATGAGAATTAGCACAAAAAAAAAAAAAAAAAGAAATACAAAAAAAAGGTGGCCACCTATGGTTTCAAAAATAATTGCAGGCATAATAGCAAGTCATTGTTCTATAGTTTTATATTTTTTTTGTTTTCGTACTATCAAGAAGAAATATTGAACATTAAGGAAATGAGGAAGCTGCTTTTCACCAAATGTGTTATGTAATTAAATTAAGTCTTGCTTCAGAACACCTTTGAGGTAGTACACCTATGAGAGAAAAAAAAAAATAGGAGGAAGAGGGTTCAAAACAGCGGCAAAAAAAAAAAAAAAAAAAAATTAACTTAGATGAACTCTTACTTAGCAATAGCTTCAGTTCCATTAGTGAGCCATCACTTACAAATAGAAAGTTAAACGCTCAAACATTTATTTGCATCAGCTTGTTGAATATACATTTATTGTTCAAATATACAAAAATACAAAAAAAAAAGATGTATAAGGGACTGTGCAGAGCAAGATCACTATTTGAACCCTGCACCAAGGAAACTCTCCCTCATAGACCTTAATTACACAAACAGCACAAATTAACAAATAAAGAACAGACTATAATGTCGGGATAAAATCATTTAGATCACAGCATCTCTGCCGTCACAAATAAAAACAGGAAATTTCAGCTGACTGAATGAGGAGGGGGAAAAAGGTTTGGGTGACTTTATTAAAACTACTTTGTCACCAGCACCTAAAATATTGGAGTCCCTGCTCACAAGACTTGTGGTATCCAGATAAGATTAAAATGTAGCTGCACTACAATGTACACACAAGGTGCCTTGAGTCAAATTTGTTTATTTAGCTCCAAAGTAAAATTTGTCCCGTCTGCTGCGACACCAGTGCTGCCAGAGAAGGTTGTGTCAAAGTAAGGTGCTGAATAAATTCTCCTCATCCTTCTCTGTGACCTTGTATTTACAAAAACACTGTCCCCAGCATAATAATAGATCCCTCTTTAAACAGTTATAGCTGCAATCAGGTTATTTCAGTTTGTTGCTGGTAATAATTGCCTCCCGTCTCTTGTCTAGCTCCAGTTCCAGCAGAGGCTTCTGTCAAGTTCAACAATGTAAAACTCAAAGAATGTGTTGTATGAGATGGTAAAACAGTACACAAATCCCAAAAAATTGTGCGGTTTCCTTAATTAAACTACACTTCCTAACAGACCAATAATCCAGCAGTCTGAAATCACATAAATAGTATTCATCCCAAGCTTTGACATATGGCTCTAATCTGGTTTGTGTGACTGTTCACAGCAGTTTAGAGAACAGAAATGAGCAAACACATGCCGTCCTCCATCAGTCTATAAATTAAGCTTCCAACAAAACAAAGACTTTCAGTAGATACAGGTGTGTACAGGTGACCTCACTCTTATGGCTAAGTCACAACAGGTGCCTTTATCAGTCAGTCAAAGTCTGTCTCCTGTATTCAAGTGCATTAAACAAGATGGCCAATAGGTACGTGGTGCGTGTGTTGTACTAGTTCAGGAAGCGGCGGCAGCGTCTCGCACCGCAGTTGCAGCGCAGCTTGCTGTTCTCGTCCTCAATGGGGAACTTGTAGTCATAGGTCAGTTCTTCGCCGCGGTAGATCTTCCTCAGGGCGAAGATGACGATGTGCTTGCCGCCGTCCACATTGATGACCCGAGAGTAGCAGTTTGGCTCGCACGAGTGGTTGATGAAACGAGCCGCGTTGCCCTGCATCGTTGCGTCCACAACATCGAAGTCGTCGATGCGGAACATGTAGCAACCGATGCCCTGGCGGAGGCAGATTAAAAAACAAAACATCATTCTTTCAACGTCATTATTATTATTATTATTATTATTATTATTATTATTATTATTAACAGATTAAAGTTATAATTGTTTAACATTTTAATTAAATAAAATACCCTTTGATACTTAATTTTAATATATTAATTAATAAATAAAAATATATATAAATATATATAAAATAAAATATATTAATAGTTGGCATTTTTTCTGTAATAGCCATTCCATAATTACCTATCTTTAACGTATTTTTTCATTCCTGCACTAGATTCAAATTTCTGACCTACACCCTTGCTGCGGCTTCACATTAAGAGCATTCAACAGGAAGGAACACGCAAAATAACGGAGGCAGAAACTCTGACTCATTACGATGATGATGATGATGATGATGATGATGATGATGATGATGATGATGATTTCTAAATACAGTGGTGTGTATTATGTTTACTAACCTTGCTGTCATAATATTTCTCCCGCTTATCTGTCAGGACAGCGCGAATGACGGTGCCGGCGTACTCAATCACCATCTCGCCAGCCTCAATGTTTCTTTTGCAGAAAAGTCCACGACCATGAATTTCAGATCTAAGAGGAACAGGTCACCGTTAAAATACATTTGATCATACAATTATTACTTTAGACATTAGTAAAATCCCATGCCTTTTTTTGTCTTTTTATTTTGCCATTACCTGTAAACTCCTACTGCTTCCTTGGAGATTTTTTCCAGGTGTCTGAATCTCATTGCCATGGGAAGCTCACTGCTGGTGGCTCTCCTGTCAGAGTGAGACACAGAAAACGTGGTGTCCACATGGACATGGCATCTTTTAGCAACTTTAAATTCCTGTGCATTGTGGAGTGCAGTGGGTTAAAGTTTAATGTTAGGATCAACAAAGTGGCAAAAATGTAATCCACTAACCTGGAAGATTTCAGTGGGAAATCATCCTCCTCTTCATCAATGGGGCCTACTAGCATATCAGGGAGCTCTCTGTGCTGTGATGCCAGGAAGTTGAACATATCAAAAGTCACTTTCCTTATTATAAAAAAAAAAAAAAAAAAAAAAGAGAAAAAAAAATTAATTTGAGGAGTATTTACATCAGACAAACAACATAAATGCACTGTATTAACACTTAAAACCTTTTAAAAATAAAAGCAGTTATGACAAAAAGTAACTGTCTGTACCGCGTGTAGACTTCAGTACGAGCACAGCCGCTTGGATTTAGGGGAAGCTCTTCCTCGATGTTATCACAGCGGTGGAAGCGGAAGCGGTGGCGTTTGCAGTTTGCGGCACCCTGCAGCTGCTCCAGCAGGAAGATGACGGCATCGTGGACGACGCCGAGCACCCGTGGCCCGCTCATCCCGCCCAGAGGCAGCTGCTTCAGGTGGAAGCCTGCTCGAGCTTCGAGGACGCCGTCAATCACCGCACGCCAGGCGACTGAGGGAGGAAAGAGATCAGGAAGGTATGAGAGCAAAGCTGCTCCCAGGCTGACAATTGTCTTCTTTTTGTTGCTCTTCTCAACCGTTCTGTTCCCTAATAACTGAGTCCAAAGAGTCTCCAATACAACTGCAGCTATAGGTTTAGCACTCTACTAAGCAAGTAGCTCTTACCCTCTATGCTGTTAGCCTTTACACTGAAGCCATCATCGCTGGTGATTTCAAAACGCAGGTGGGGCTGGTTCATGTATGTCCTCTTTTTGTGTTTGGGTGCAGGTGCATCTTCTTCTGAGCTAAAACCTGTAGATTATAGGAGTCGCAATTGCAAGAAAGTGTTACATTTTAAGATTTCCTGGAAAGAAAGTTTTTAAATAACTATATAATTAGATTGTGAATAATTGTCGCAGTACAAAGGGTTCAAAAAATGAATTACATGAAATAGTTCAAACTTTTTTCCCTGTGGATGCCGGGATAAGTAGCTGTTGCACTGGTAACAACTAATGATGATCCAAATGAATAAACAAATTAATAAATAGACGCATAAGGTTTTATTACAAACCTGAATAAGGGCCCCATTCAGAGAGGTCTCCATGGCGAGCACTGACCCACATGTGTGTTTTACCCTGAGTGTGACTGTCTGTTTGTTTGCCTGTGGGGGGACTCCCAACACGAGGATGCCTGAGCAGAAAGGATGAGTATTAACAATACATGTTAGTGTTAGAACACATCTGAGTAAAAAGCAATTAACACACATTAATAATTATGTGGACATGTTCAGAGAACTCCTCTCCACAAAAGGCCCGTTTTGGCAAGAAATACTACTTGTTAGGGGAAATAAACTATTTGATACATAATGTTGCTTTAAAATGTACTTAAATAGTTGTTAATACAACGTTTTCTCCTTTTAAACTAAGTTTTGTTGGATTTCTACCACTTAACCGGCCACTTACCAAAATGAGTGTACTTTAAGGATGAACTAACCTGGAGGGTGTCGGAGGCGGTGGAGCAGTAATCTTTGACGCCTCGGGCTCGTGCAACATATTCTCCTGGTCCATATCAAGGATATCCTTCATTGTTGGAGCCTTCATTCTCACACCACCTGGTCTGTTGGAAGAAAACCAGAAATATTTTGGTGACTTAATACACTGATTTCTGAGACCTCTGAGAGGTTGTTGCATTTTAAGCGGTTCCTACCGTAATTCTAAGTCGAAAAAGTGCGTCTGTCAGTTGGGTACAGAGCTCCGCGTGAGCAGAGGCTTTCATGACATATAGCCAGCATTTAACGTTAGCTACTCCGCTGTGCTGTGAAGTGATGTCTGGCTATGTGAGACAAGCGTCTAGCAACATTGTTGTGGATGCTGCGGTCTCAGCCTGGCAACCTCCGTGAACTTAAGAGTCTGTAGTGCAGTAACTATTTTAAACACCAGCTGTCAGTATTACATATTGCACCTTTAAAATTATGTGTAAAATATTGAAAGATAAAAGTAACATCATGCAGCAAATTTAAAATATCAAATGTAGTTAATTATTTTTCAAACTAAAAAATTATGACAATAGCCAATATCTGCTGCCCTAATAATAGTGTACTAGGTAGTAACCTAAATGACCATTGCAGCACAAAAGTTGTTTTTTGTAACAGGCACACTGTAATTTGGTAGTTTTGGGTACTCTCCTGTGAAAAAAAACTAAAGAAGAATTAAATCTTGAAATACCTGGCTTCATTAACTTCATCCAGATCACTTGACGGATCCCTAAAGAAGTCCATCTTGGATTTCTTCCTGGAGGGCCGTTCCAACACCGATGACACTCTCTTGACCCTCACCTGGTGACGTGATGAAGCAGGTGTTGGTTGCAGGTTGACATTTGGTTCACTGAGGAAACCACTGGGGGACTCTAAATGTTCAGCTGGTGTCTGATCTGAGACCTCTGCGTCCTGGAACTGAGATGGTCTTCGATGTTTTGCCTTTGGTCGTTGAGTTTTACCGAGGATGATGGGTTTTGTCTTTGGCGTGTCACGGTGGGTGGCCATGGCTCGGTCAATAATAGCCTGGGCTGTGCTTTCCTCGATGTTGGAGAAACTTGCTTCAGGAACTCTCTGCACGCTGACAGGGGTTGTGGGAGTCGTGGGATTTGCGGGAGCTGGGGTCGCAGTGCTTTTCACAGGCACTACTCGGACAATGATTTTTCTCTCGGATGTTGTTGTGTGGTTACCGGCAGAGAGGACGTTTGCGGCAGAGAGGCTGGAACGAGGTTTTATTATAACACGAGGGACCGAGCGCTGCAAGGCATTACCACTGTGGAGAATCTTAGCAATTTGGCTTATTTTATTGTAGGCAGGAGAGTTTGTACTGAGTGACTGATAAGTGTTTGATCTCGGGTCTTTGATCAGAATTTGACCCTGTCGGTTTACCAGAAGGACCTGAGGGGCAGGAGCCGGTGGTGGCGGTGAGCTAGTGGCTGCATCTGGATTCTGAATCACAACTTGCTGCTGACTTTCTGTCCTTGAGTTGTCCAAGCGAATGGCAATGGTTCTGCTCTGTGAGGCACCAGGCTGAATAGGTACGTTTAAACCATTGATCACAATAGGGGAGGTGACTGTCCGCGGAACTGCACAAACAGTGGCAGCAGCAAGGGAAGCGGACGCATTATTTATAGTCTGCGTTGGTGTAGGTCGAGGGGGCAACATCAATTTGAGTTTGCGCTGCTGCGGAGTACACGGTTTGTGCGGGAAGCGTTTGAAGTTCAACGCTGGACGTTTTGTCTTCACAATGTCGGCTTTCATCAGCGGTGTGGGAGATTTTTTGGTTTTACGCTCTGGACCCTGGGAACGCTCGGGAGAGTAGTCAGGGTCATTCAAATCATCTTTAAATCCTTCAATGGAGTCGGCCGATGAGCTACTCTCATCTTTGCCAACTTCAACATTATTTGGGTACATCACAGTGCCGTCTTCAGCAGAAAAAAAGTGACCTGTAGAGGAATCTAAAAACACCTTATTTTCAGATGTTGGTGTTTCAGAGCCCATCAAGACTTTTTCCACCTGAACTGACATATCATCGTTAGCATAACCTGCTTCGAGGACATCAGATGGTGGAGAATTTTCCTGAAACACTGGCTCAGCTGTTGATGTTGACACAGTGTAGATTGACTCCAGCCTCTTTAGAGCGACCGTCAGCTGTTTAGTAGGTGTGTTATGGTTAGCGTGAATCTCGCTTTCTCCATCTTGTCGTTCTGGGTCTCGAGCTTCATTATCGACCGCCTCGCTTTCATCGCTCTCTGACCCGCCGTCCGCTCCGTCTAACTGGGAGATCGACTGTGTTGAAGTGAGCTGACCTGAGGCGTCTGAGCTGCTAGCTGCGTCGCACACCACTGTGCGTGAAAATTTAAAGTAATGGCTCGAGTCTTCATCTTCGGATTCATTCTCCCGATTATCTACTTGCATTTCCACATCTTGCACTACGCCTTCCACCTCTCCTCTCCCGCCTTGTGCTCCACAGTGAAGTGCCACGTTCTCGGTGAGCAGAGCCTCGTCAAACTCAAGCTTAGCATTCAGCATGGAGGCCACTGCTACCTCTGTGTCAGTGTCAAACACAGTGTATGGCAGCTCCTGGGCCATCAGGTGGGCTACCTCCTCTTCCAGGTTATCAGGGGCTAGTGAGATCCCGTTGGTTGTGGCCACTGCTGCATCTTCTGCCTCAGACGATGCCAGGAAGTCTTGGGGAACCTCTGCGGAAACTGGAGTGGTGATTTTAAAGTTTTGCCTCCCTCTGGGGGAGTGAGTGATTGCTCCTTGCCGAGTTAACAGCCCTGCAGAAAAGCTTGAGTTAGATCGAGGCGGGGAGCTCCAGACTGGGGATGCTGAGTTTTGTCGTGACAGAGGAGGTGAGGCTGCTCCTAAGTTTGATGACCTCGGAGGCGAGCTGAACAGGGCACATCGGGAGTGGACAGTGCCACCTGAGCGGAGGGTCATCGGTACTGATGGGTCGCTGTCTGTTGGCGAGGAACTGCAGCGGCTTCTTGATGAGAGCCTGCGAGGCCTACGGGTGTCCTCCAGGTCCCTCAATGTCAGGATATGATGTGATTTGGGAAGAGCGGACCCTGAGAGCATCAGATAACAAAGAGTAAAGAAGAGGCAACAATGCTAATTTATGAGATCTACTTTAAGAATATGGTAAGATGTGACATATTTAACACTCAAAATGCAGAGAAAATGTCGTAGCAATGCTAAAAAAAGTCTAAATATAATAAAAACAAATGCCAACATCTTAATCTTATTACCTGGAGATGGAAGAGGTCGAGAAGATCCTCCTGCTGGTTTCCTGGTCTGTGTGTAACCAGGACTTTTGGACCCAGGTGTGTTGTGGCATTTAGAGTTGGGTGATGGAGTAGTGGACTTTATTGGGCTGGATGAAGAACTTAAACGATCCGGGGATTCCATATCTGGCAAAGAAGAAAAGATAAACAAATACAACCACAGTGCAAGTGTCATAGAATATGGATACGGAAGTACTCAACTTCTACAATTTATGTTGCAAAAAGAATCATTTCAGGGGAACCAAAAGACGTTGGATTAGTTTTAATGGAGGATTTAGCCTACTACTTTTAACGTCAGCTCTGTATAAAAAAAATTCTGCAAATGTCGGCTGAAGTGAACAACAGTCAGCCAGGTGTTCATAAAAATAACTAGAAAAGTTCCTGCTGACCTCTGTGGTGGTTGGGGCTGTGGACTATGGTGCGATTCTCTTCTTGGTCCCACCTCGGATCTTGTTCCTCACCAGGCAGAGGTGTGCTCACTTCTGTCACCTTACAGGTGTACTTGCAGCGTCTGCGGGGGTCCACGGTACTCCAGTACAACCGAGAACATCTGGAGAAGGAAGGGAAGAAGAATGCGTTCACATCAATAAACAAAAAAGTAATAATACCCAAACTGCAGTCATTTAAACGCATTATGAGAACAATAACGATGCTAAAGTCAGCACCAAAGCTCCAAAAAGAACCACAAACAATTTCCTACAAAGTATTTGGGTTTTTAGTAACAAACATCAGTTAGAAAAGACCAGTTAAGCTAACAGTTGGATGACAATGACCACTTACTGATAGCCAACAGGATACAGCATCCTCCCATTTGATGACAGCTCTGACAACACACCAAGTTTCTGAATCTGCAGAGAGCCTGGAAAAGTGAAAAAAAAAAGGAAATATAATATGTTTCAGCACATTAAAGGCAGTCTAATATGTAATACCTTTATGAGTCAAGTGGTTTAAAACAACAACAAACGACAACAGCCAGATATTCTTACCTATGGTCATGTTTATTAATTCTGGCTCTAAGCCTGTGAGGAACTTCCTTCTGAGATTGATCCCCTCAAAGTCCACATATACCCGTCGAGGGACTTCAAACCCTTTCCCAGACACCACCTGGAAGAGTATGGTAAACCATAAGTCAATACAATGTAGAGAAAATCAGCAGGTGTGAGGTGTGCGTTGGGAATTGTGTCCAAACCTTCGCACTGACAAGGTCCCTGTGTTTGAAGCAGTATATCTTCCTGTCCAGCTGAAACACACAGTTCTGGGCACGAGCACACATGAAGTGAAAATTACTCTGGCAGGTGGTAAGACAGCAGCCCACAGTGGCTCCCGACTGCCCACAACGATCACACCGCTGAAGGAAGAAGGACACAAACAATAATTAACTTGGAAATATGTCATCATTACTCAATACTTTCACACAGGTTTATCACAGAGTTATGCAACTTGTGCCAATGGCAATACTACAACAATTAAAGCTAGAGTGACAAAAAAACATCTGGTTACTAGAAATATGATCACCATTCAATTTATTTCCTGGAAATATCTTACCAGGTGGCGCCCTCTTGAGACAGCGCTGTGCACTTGCAAAAGAGCGCAATTCTCCTCATACACCTCTGCAGACCAAAGGCAGCAGTTAATGTGGGCCCACTCATTCTGTCCCAAGTACAACAGCCGTCCTGCATCCTATCAGGAGGGAAATACATTGACATCACTTAATAAGCAGTAAGAGTAGCCATTTTTATATTGTACGATGACATAACAACATAATTTACAGTCACTGCAAACATAATGGAGGAGCCTTTTTCTGCCCGTTTTTCTGTATTCAAGTATTTGACTTTTTATGTGAAATGCAGTGAATTGAGCAGGTTGATTATTCTGCTACTATTTTGAAAACTGATTAATCATTTAAGTCATTTTAGGCAGCCTTTGCTGCTCTTCCTCATTTAATGTTATATTAAAACTGCTAAATATGTTTGGGGTTTGGACTTTTGGTCAGACAAAGAATAATAATTAAGCCACCTTGGACTGTAGGAAAAAATTATAGACACTGTTTTTACTAAAATATAAAATGTGTTATAGACCAAAAGATAAATCTAGGAAATAATCTACAGATTTATCGATAATGAAAATATTTATTAGTTAAGTAAGACAGCTAAACTCACCCTGGGAGCATAGTCTCCATATTGTTGGCACAGGGCACACTGCCTCACATCTTCAGTCTTGGTACTTTCCAGATCCCTCTTTACACCTGTAAGGAAGGAGGAGGACCAAATCAACATGTATATTATAAACCTGAGAAAGCAAAAATTGAGATGTACTGATGTGACATTTGAAAGCCGCAATAACTGTTAGTTATCAGTTTGATATGCTAACCAATAATATTTCTCTTACAAATGCAAAAATGTAAAGAGTGAAATCATATTCTTAGATTGGCAAGTTTATTTTTCCTATTACAACACCAGTGTTTATTTATTTTAAACCTGTTTGTAATAACTTTAGTTTATTTTATTCTTTTAATATGTATACTAATTAATGCCAAACCTTATCTCCTCAATGACAAAACATGTATAGGACACAAAAAAACACTTTACATGCTCATGGACTAATTAAGGGTTTGGACTCCACTACTTAGAAAGTGTGCAACCCTTTTACAAGAAATTGGCTAACAGCCCTGGGGTGAAATTATCGGCTGAATCTCATTATTGGAACAATAACAATTACATTTTCTCACTACCAACAATTAATATATTGGCCACTTATCTATTCTGCAACCCTTTTTCTTTTTGGCACTCGCAACCTATAAAGATACGATCCTTCCAGATGTCTAAAGGTTCTGACCAAGATCACAATCCTCAGCATACATGATACAGAACAGGCTCCAATAGTTTCCATACCATGTGAATACAGAGGTAGGCTGTGTGATACACCAGACTGCTGTGTAGTGACTGAGGATAGCACAGAGTCAGTTTTCCCCGCCTGAGGGCCCCTGGACTCTTTGGGCTGGTATGTCCTTTCCAGCCACTGTGCATAGCTGTGCTCCTTAGATGGTGGGAGGACCGCCTCAGGGAGCATGCCACTACAGAATGAAGAATAAGGGCCGTAAGACAGAGAGCAAAGCCAGAGAGGACATTTAAGACAAGTGTGTCCTGAGAGACACTTTTATACTCTACAAGTTATTTGACTTAACACTCACCAAAAGCTTCAAATATGCCATAAAGCTATATTAACATAATGAGGGAATAATGTTAAGTTTGCTCTCTTTGGTAATTACCTTGGTGATTCCTCAGTGAAAGAGTTCCACTTTTTCAGATGGCTTGCAGGAAACCAACTGAATACCTGCTCAATCACCTGCAAGAATACAGCAAAATTGAATTAGGATCAAAAGGTAAAAGGATGGTGAAGAACGGTGTCTATTCTTAGACATTTTGGACAATATTTTGGTCAAACAGTCTTTGTATAGCTTGTTTGTGTAATGACTCAGCTCAACATTCCAGCCTGTCAAACCAAAGGAAGTTGAAGATATCAATGAAACTTGGGTCTCTAAAAATAAACTAAAACTGTGGGAAATTTTGTAGGGTAACTTACTTTGACATAGCGTGCCCTGGCCTGACTGGTCGGTCTCTGGTCCTCAGGGAGAAGCTCCTCCTCCTCTTTCAGCCACTTCCTCATCACAGAGACGACATCCGCATGGAAAGATTTCTGAAGGAACAAGAATGAAAGAAAAAATTAGATCACGAAACACATAACTGATTATATTATCATTTTTATTCATTTCTCTCAGCTGAATGTGGTAACACTTGGTGTATTCGATTTATTACTGACTGCTTTGGTACATACACATAAGTTGTTCTTGGCATATTATCAGAAAGAAATATAAATTTCAACTCACTATTGAAGTGTAACTGCCCCCTTTAAACTTCTTGTCCATGGCTTGTAGATCACACACCGGTTGCTGTTCCCTGGCAAACTGTGTGTTGTTTGTTTCCAGACACTGAAACACAAAAACTAAAAATAAGGGCTAGTTCTGCTATCTGGTAAAAATGACCAAACACAATCAGACACTTGCATTTTGAAATAAAACATATTAGGGTGATTTTAAGGGAAGGTAAAAAAGCTTAAAAACAGTGTACTCCTTGTTTGTTTGTTTTATTACTGTTTAAGTCAAATATAATACTCTTGGGATATTATCTGTCAAAGTCTTGTGGGTAAGCTCTTACCATTTTACAGATAAGGAGGTGCTGTGTGGCGTCATTGGAGAGGAGGTCAGTGAGCACCTCCTCCAGCCCAGCTTTCAGTCTGCTCTGCAGCTCCTCCTTCAAGCTGCTGGGTTCAGTTTGGTGCTGGCAGCAGGGTGAGCAGGTGTAAAACCCTTCTTCTGGTTGGCTTGACAGCAACCCAAACAGCTCATCTGTAAAGACAAACAGACACATTTTAGAGTATATAATGTGATAAAGCTTAGATCTTAAATATTATGATGATGTAGTACATACTAGTGTAACATACATGACATAAATGTATGTTCTACATGTATAAATAGTAGTTAGGATGTAGTTGAAAATTAAACCAGTGCTTTTTTTTTTACATGCATCATGTTTCATTGTGAAAAAATTGATTCCGTCTCATATTGTGAATCATAATATTCTCCCATATGCTGTAACTTGATAGCCTGGGAAAACCCTGACGAACTTCCGGCAAATTTGAGATTTGCTCTGCGAGTCAGTCTGGCCAAGAGCCCATTCAAGCCCATTTCCAATTTTTCCAAATCGAGGCACCGTTGAGGCGGGCTTTACACGATGATGATAGCGAGCAGCTTTTTGTTTACATTCAACATGAGGGCCACTGAAGCGCAGCAACCCGTTGATGCCACAGTCTGATTGGTTGAAGGACTATACAATTACGCCCAGAGACATTTGACCGTCGTCCGTTGGTGACGCCCCTTTGGATATGGGCTGTGAATGAATGTTCCCCAGACCCACTCTCAGTTACAACTGAGAAGGGTCTGGTGTTAACCAGGCTAGTAACTTGAATCTTACGAAACACTAAACCAGGGATTTATTAGTGTATGGTTGGAATGAAAACTGTAGATCACTTTGAAATGACTCACCCGAAAGTCCTTCACATGTGTGATGAATCCAGTGGCTGCACTTTGAACACTTAATCATCTGTGTGTGTTGGTTGTTGTCGTCGTAGCACTTGTGGCAGACGGTGCAGAAATTACCTGGTGGAGATACAGATCATATGTCAGTCACATCATCTCTTTCTCGAGCCACGCATTTTTTACTTTAAACACAATCAATTGATGCAAGCCAAGTTCATTCTTCTAAGCAACATTAGACTTGTTTAATTTACTTACAACTAAGTCTGGCAGGTTTCCAAACAATTAACCATGTATTTACTGAGCATCCACATATATGGCTACAAAATATATAGCTAGAAAACAGACGACAGTGTTTGTTGTGGACTGATTGTTACCTTTTTTGTGGAGAGAAGTGCAGTCAGGACAGAGGTCCTGCTCGTGGTTCCAGGCCAAGTCCCAGGTCTTTCCAGGAGTCACGCCGCAGCTTTTACACCGAATGCATGTCATGCACACCTGCACCAACACAACAATGTCCATGATGTACTGTATGACGGCATTCTTGACACTTATACACTTCTGTGTAATATATATCATTTTAGGTAGATTCTTTGTAGCACCCCAGAAAATATTTTCAAATTTTTCACATTTTATGATATTTTGGGATTTTTCTCTTGATATACTTAAAAACACAGCAAGAAGATTCCTTTTTTTAAGCAATTACCCAAGGCATGTTGCAGTTCATTGGCTTAGGGTAAGTTGGTCCCAAGCAGGAAGGATGGTAGGAGGTTTGGCATCTCCTGCACTGCAGCACAGGCTAGAGAGGAATAAAAACAGAAGGATACATTAATATGAGTTTTTGGGGGGTAAATATATGACTAGCACCTCATCAGCTCTCTCAAATTTACACATATGGAAATTAAAGAATAATTTTATTAGCAATAGGATCATAATATCTCAAGTACATCTTAAGACACAAGGAATCTGAAGGGTAGGATGTTAAATAGGGTTAGGGTCAGAACTTTTATAACTTAATAAAAAAGGTAATAACTTTATATGAAGGTGAAGACCAAAATGCAATGTGTCTGTGTATTTGAAAGAAAAAGTTCATGTCCCGCAAAGATAAAAAAAAGAATTGCACTAAACAAGGACTGTGGATTTTGTCCCTGAACAATTGCATTGAAGGTACATTAGGGAGGGAGCAATGATTACAGCAAGTAAATCCTGTTTCAATGTTCATATGAGAAGTTGTGAACCTATCATAAAACACAGTTAGGAGACTTTTTGGTCATACTATAAGTGATGCTAGGTTGCATACCTTTGTGCTCTTGCTTCGACGGCCACACACGTGACAGAATTTGCAGCGCCTGCAGCACCAGTTCTCCTTGTTCTCTTTCTGGGGGCGCTCCTCTGGCGAGAGGCAGAAACTGTGGAAAGGCTCACAGCAGATCTGGCAGAAAATCATCTGATGGAAGTGGGAAACAAAAAGGTGTTATTATTGACACTGCATACCACCAAAACATAAACTTAAAGGAACACGCCGACTTATTGGGAATTTAGCTTATTCACCGTAACCCCCAGAGTTAGACAAGTCCATACATACCCTTCTCATCTCCGTGCGTGCTGTAATGCTGTCTGACGGCTCCAGCGGCATCAGGCCAGCACAGAACATGCAGGTGAATGGTTCCAGTAATCCTACTGCTCCGAATAACACAGCAGTCTTCTAACTGTAAACAAACCGGGAACTATATTCTCAGGCGGAAGAATATAGTACTTGGGCGGAGTGATATGCTCGCAGCAAGCCTGTCTGAGAATATAGTTCCCGGTTTGTTTACTGTTAGAAGACGGCTGTGTCTCATGTTTTTTTGTTTTTTGTACACGCTGTGACTATACAAATCACAACATGTAAATAGGAACATGTTGGCGTTATTTTGTCACAATTTGGAGCAGTAGGCTAGTTGGAACCAGTTACCTGCAGGATCTGTGCTGGGCTAAGCTAATGCTGGAACCGTCAGACAGCGTTACAGCACGCACGGAGATGAGAAGGGTATGTATCGACTTTTCTTACTCTGGGGGTTACGGTGAATAAGCTAAATTCCCAATAAGTCGGCGTATTCCTTTAAGGAAACATGGGCTTTGGAGATATGAAGTGTAAATGTAAACGGAAAGAACAGCAGAAAACAGTTATCACTAACACCATTCGAGCTCTGGTAAAGTATTACCTCATGTCGTCCTTTACTGGCGCAGAGCAGACAGACAGGTTGTGGTGTGGTAGGGACAGATGTGAGGACGCTGAGGCCGCCCATTAGCCATACGTTTTGAACAGCACAGTCCTCCTGGTGGACACGAGGCAAGAACAAGAAAGCAAGAGGAGAGTGATCAGTTCCTGTTGCATGATGCATAAGCTCATTAACGTGAATCAAACTTATATAAATAAGTAGCTTTATAATGATCCCACAACTTGTCACAATATTACACATGCAATTTGATCAAGTCTTGTTTATTTCCTGTTCCAACACCATGATGACTGCAGTTTGAATACAAATATAGAATTGCCAACCAACACAAGAGCAGAAACTCACCTTGAAGTCCACACGAATCTTGAACTTCTGCAACAGGCCCTTTTGGGGAAATCCGTTAGTTAACCCAGTCAGGGTGTTCACTGATGCACAATCTGCAGGATTCTGGGAACGAAGGACATAGTGTTGGTCAGTTGTTGGACAGTTTTGCTGCACTGTCTCTTTAACAGAAGCGTCCTCCTTCTCCTCTTCAGGCAGTTCCCCTCGTCTGTCCTCCGGCTCCTCTTGCGTGCCCTCCTGTAACTCTGTGTGTGGATTGATATGAGGGAGCACTTGCACAGTTTTGTCTTTGTTAGCTCTGTGCGTCTCAGTCAAAACATCTGGGTACTGCACCTCAGACTTTGAATGTTCCTGAAAACATAACTTTGACGAAACCTCTGTCAGAGCTTGTGGTTGAGACGAGGATATACATGTGTGCAAACACAAGGCTGACTGCACCAGAGACTGGGGCAAACGGTGCAAACGTAACAGCAGAGTTTTCTGTGTGGAGTCTGTAATGGGATGTGGTGAAAGTGGAGATGTGGGATGCGTTACAGGCTGGGACAGTTCTGGAGGACAGTGTGGTGCTGAATGTGATACATGTGTAGAGTCTTTTATCGGATGCGTTGAAAGTGAAGAAGTAGGATGCGTTACAGGCTGGGACAGTTCTGAAGGACAATGTGGTGTGCAATATGATGAATGTGAAATAGCAGGCAGTGTTAGAAGCTGGGACAGTTTTGGATGAGACAGTGCAGCACACTGATCCGGACAAGGGGGACACCGCTTTGGCAAAAACAGAGCAGACTGCAGGATAAAATCAGGCAGACGGTGTAAGAGTATTTGTAGCTGCTGCTGCCGCTTCGGCAGTGGGCTTCTGGATGGGCTGGTTTCTGGTAAAGTTTCTCTGGGCTCCGTCTCCTCCGTGTTCTCCTGTTCCTGTGAAGGAGGGGACTGCCTAAGCCAACCAGCACGATAGGTTCCAAAGTGACACAAATACTAGTGACATGCAGAGGCGGCGACAGGCAGCAGCCAAAATAACAGAAAAGCAGAACAGTGCTATGACATCGAGAACATTAGTCAGGAATAAGAAGTAAGAAAAGGTAAAGAAGATTGCATTCAGCAGTAGAAACACACAGAGGTGTGGCTTAGAGTAAATGTAATAAATAAATAAAGTATGCATGTATCCAGTTCAAAGATTAGATAATCACAAAAACACTTTAGAAATTCAACTGTCAAAAAGCTATAAAAACTTATATACACTAATAACATGTCATGTTTAGTATCACTAAAATAGGCTGACATCTCTGATGTGTAAGCTGCAAATAGGCAGATAGAATGAGAACACGAGAGAAATTAATCTACCTTAATTTAAGTTAATATTTATATTAGGGTTGTCAGCATTAACTTAAATTAATCACAATGCAATTTAGAGCCGAGCATAACCCGTAAATTTTTTTAATCGCATGCCGCTATTTATTAATTTATTTTCACTTTACTCTGCTTTGCGTCGTGCCTAACAGGCTACTATTTTGACCCTTTGCCGCACTTTGCCATACTTCCTCGTAACACATCCTACTGCTGCAGGCATGATGGAGAAAGACAGCAGCAACACAATTCGGAATGGCGCTTTTTATTTTCCAAAACTCCCGGACGGGTCGACAGGGTTGTTTACCGAAATCCAATGCTTTTACGGCACCGGTGACTTAACAACCGGTATCTACGGGACCTAATAGCAACGTGGTTTTCAGTGCCTCATTCCGGTGCCACTGATATGCCTGCGCTGCTCTCCGATGCTCTGAAACAGACGTTACAGGCAACAGAAACATTGCTGCACATGACAGTAAAGTAACTCGACAGCAGCTAACGTTAGCATACCGCTAGCTAGTAGCTGGATTAAACACGGTTACAATGCTGACAGCTAACGCTAAATGGTGTAAAGTTTGTCTGTATTTCACTGTAGCGGATTCCGACACCGGGATGTTACAATCTGCAGCTGCCGCTGTCGGAAAAACACATACGGTGCAACAACGAAACTGGTAACCTACAGCCTCATGGTGCATTCAAAGTTATTGTTAAATGCCCTTTTCCCATCTGGTGGTTGTTTTTGTTGTTCAACAGCTATTTACTAGTGAAATAAGTTATTGTTACAGTGATTACATTATTATAAATTTTGACCATATGGCCTTAGCAATAAACAAGCCGTTCTTAAAATGTCGCCAAATGTTGTTTAGTACCCTTCTTTTTTTTTTTTTTTTTTTTTTTTTCACATTCTTAAAAAGTATCGGTTCAGGCACCAGTACAGTTTTAAAAGTACCGCTTTAGCACCAGTATCGAGAAAAAAAAAAAAAAAAACAACAACAACAATACCCAACCCTAATATTGACTCTAGATGCAAATGTGTGACTAGATTCACAGATTTTTCTTTTGTTTACAGTAAATAAATTAAAAAAAACAAATCTTAATATCAAGTTCATAAAGTCACTTTCTTTGCATTCATTTGAATCCCAATCCAGATACACTGGTAAGAATTGCTTTCCATTGTTAATATGTACTTAAAAACAGTTCTGAAATGCAAAATAATAGAATTTGAATCATGTGATAAACTATATAAATTCAGTGATTAATCGCAATTAAAAAAATTAATCGTTTGACAGCCCTAATTTATATACATTTACATCTCCCTCTCATTGCACCCGGGAATGCAGATTTGAGGTTGATAGTTGAAGTAGCATTAGAGCAGTAAGATGCATAGTGTTGAGGGTTTGTCTATTTTCCCTCTGTAATATGCAGTGTGCTGCCGTTACACATGTATTTCTGCAAAATTGCAATAATACATATATAGTAGAGTCCTGAGATACTGCTAATAATACTACATTGTAATGAGCACTGCAGACAAATCTGTAGCTAACAAAAGCCCATAAATTGTGCAAAACCAGAAAAAGACACTTTGTCGCTTTGTTTACAATGTCACTTATATAGACCACATGTTGTTGATTCTGTGTACTTGCTTCCTCATTATTCTTGTCTTCAAAATATGCTGGCTTCCTTTGTTGCTGGTGTGTGAAGGAGGAAGAAGATGGCGTTATTGGCTTCTGGCGACACAAACCAATGAGTCAGTCACCAATAAGGAGCAGCAGGCAGTCGCCATGACCTCAGTTAATTTTAAGGTGTGTGTGTGTGTGTGTGTGTGTGTGTGTGTGTGTGTGTGTGTGTGTGTGTGTGTGTGTGTACATGATAACCTGAGTTACCAATTCGCAAGCAAAAAACAAAGATAGGAGATAAATTCAACAATTGGAAGCAGCGTTCATATATTAATATAGGGGGATTTCTTATGAAGAATGTCAGAGGATTCAAGCAATGCAGATTTAAAAGGTAAAAAAATAAGCAAAAATCATATACAGTTCTTTCAAGACAGAGCTTTGACAGTGGACGGGCAAATTCACAAGTTTGCTATATTAGATCGGCATCGGATTTGAAGAATTAAAATCAAATGCCAATGAGCAGAAGCAAAGAGTCAGACAGCCAAGGTTTATGCTTCATCTTAACTCAAGTTCTGACGCAGCATAACAGCCCTTTCAACACTGAAATTTGTGGTGTCAGTTTTACTGATGATCAACAATTATAAAATAAACTTGTCACCAAAAGGCACACACAATATATTATTTATTTATTTATATATATATATATATATATATATATATATATATATATATATATATATATATATATATATATATATATATATATATATATACACAAATTGTTAGTTAGGTTTTTACGTTATTGTATTTCTCAAAGTGAAACACATGATCACTGAAATAGTTTTGTTGTGTTTATCATTATAAATTTCCAATGTTGCTACTTTCATTGGAAAATCTTTGTGATGTTATTTTGAATATGTACTGCTCATACATATAGAATGGGCTGCCATTTCTTTGTTGTAAGCCATGTGTCCATAAGGAAGTACTGTAGAAGTATGATTGATCCCAGAAGAAAATATTAAACCCCATGGACTACATGTGTAAAGTAATAATGGTTATTTAAACATGAGGTGAGTATTTTTTCAGTTACGATAGAGATTACATTTTAAAACCTTGGTCTGGATAAAAAATGGGCTGTGTTTTATCATGAAGACATCTAAACTCATCTATAGTTTATAAAACATGTAGGTTAAGCACATGCAAGATGGTTAATATGAAGGAGAAACTTTAAAGTCAGAAATAGAAGACTAGCAAGGCTGAATTTGAAAGATTAGATTCGTTCCAACACAGATGATTAAATGAAATTGAAACAAACAAAGTGAGATGCAGACCTGGGCAAAGAGTTATTTGGAAATATTTGTGTTTTTATCATCAACATTTTTAACACCACCTATCTCGAAATTTTTTATTTTTTCCAAAAATACAATTTGGCCCAGGTTTGATCAGGTGGAAGACTGAAAGCGAGGAGGGAAATCTACTGGATGTTTTTACCTTGTAAGCTCTGGGTCTGCCCCCAGCTCCTTTGGAGAACGGCCGTCGAGGCTTCACCACCTCAGTTGGAGCGTCGTCTGGCAGTAATCCGCCATCTTGGAGATCTCCAAGAGAAGAAAAACAGATCTAAGACACAATTCTGATTCTACTGGAGGGTTAGGGTTTCAAAAAGAATACTGCATTTGTTGGGTCAGAGCACTGCTTCCTCCAATTTCAGTAAACTCTAAACAACGTTTGTTGTATTATTGAATGGTTAGTGGTGTCCTTCTTTTCAATGCTAATCTGATAACCAATGGACTTCAGTTTACTCATCAGGAGTATTATACAGCCTGTGAAAACAGTAATATAATGTCCTCTACACAACTGCATCGTTGTGCGGACGTAACTTCTCATATAGCATTGAGGATGATTTACTGTAGAGTTTAAGTGGGCTTCACCTGTTCAAACGTTTAAGTTGATCAAGTTTACATTATGTCAAATTTACTTTGTGATTAGGAACAGTAGAAACTGTAGACAAGAAGATGTTTGCATTGGAAAGGGCTTTGCTAGATGGAGGGAGAGCTAATTTGACTAGCCTTTCTTCCACTTGCTCCATGTCGTTTTCTCTATCAGCTCACACTACACAAAAAGGCCAGAGGATACAGTTAGTTAGTCAACACAATCCTTTGTGTAATTAAATATTTGTAAAATTGTATACGTATGTCAGTTACCATGTAACTCTATGTACTGCAGTGTGCGTAATGAAACACTTTTTTGCACACAATTATCAAAACTTATATTATAGTGCTATCGCCAAAATCTTTCTTTACATTATCTAGCAAAACCTGTTGGTGTTGTCAGGAAGCACAAGATGACATGCATCAAAGGTCTCATGCCTGAAATGAAAATATGCTGGAACCACAGCTGGAATCCAGAAAAATGGCGCTGCTGGGCGCCCGGATAGATCAGTTGGTAGAGCAGGCGCCCATATATAGAGGTCTACGCCTCGATGCAGCAGGCCCGGGTTCGACCCCGACCTGCGGCCCTTTGCTGCATGTTATTCCCCCCTCTCTCTCCCCTTTCATGTCTTCAGCTGTCCTGTCAAATAAAGGCCTAAAAATGCCCCAAAAAAGAAAAAAAGAAAAGAAAATGGCGCAGCTATTGACTGCATAACTGATCTTTACAACTCTGTTATATGTTCTACGTATGAAATATAAAAAAGTTATGATAATGTGTGATAGGCTCCCTGCAACAAAGCTCTAAAATTAACTTCAGAGATCTTCAAACCACGATCTGCAAAAGCAATACAGAGACAAGTAAGAACACAGAGGTTGGAGTCACAAAAACAAAGCTTTAGTTACCTTGGTTGCTAGCAGCAGCAACAGTTGGCTTGACTGGTGATTTATTTGCCTTATGTTCTTCTTCTTCTTCCTCAGATTCAGACTTCAGCAGGCTGCTGTAGGAGCGCGGTGTGATATTACGCAGGGACTGTTTCCTGACTCCAGGCGCCATCGAGGACGATCCCTCGCCTGCGCCTTCAAAGCCCCAGTTTGCATCGTCACTGCTTGACACAGAGGCCGAAAACCGCCTCGCCTGGACTAAGAAAAAGGAGCCCCATGATTAATTTAGTAAACAAAATGAATATTTGGATATGTTGTTAGCAAATTAGGTTGAAAAAGAAACATTCACTCAGGGATAAAGATGAGAGCAAGAGCATCATCTAATTAGAGACATACGTTTCAACGGTCTGACGATGCGCTCAATCTTCGCTTTCTCGATCCGCTGACACTTCTTATATCTAGGGGCAGAAGAAACAGTAAAATGTACCTTTAAATGTGTAATGTTTAAATGCCTTTAAAACATTTGCTAAAATGTCATCAAAAGGTCACTAGTGGTGTGAGAAATTCCCATGCAACACAGAAATCTTGTGCAGTAAAATTTGTCAATTCACCGTAAACTCGATAGTTTGAATTTGTGATTAGTTTAACTTACATGCAACACTGCCGCTTGGTGTTGGGCCCCCCGAACTTTGGCTTATCGAGGCAGTTGACACACTTTGCGCAGTCCTCCTCTATCAAACAGCCTCTGCAGCGTCCACAGCGCCGGGCACGGACTCCCCCAGGTATATATTGACTCAGAACCTTCCTCTTAATGAACTTGTGGCCCCTCCCCCTCCCCCTCCTCCTCCGCTGAATGTGTTCCTGAGAGACAACCCATTGAGCCCTGCCCTGATCAGAGATGTCATCGTCATCATCTGCCACATCTGCAAGCGAGAGACGGAGAGGAATGGTAAAAGAGTCACAATATACATTTCATATAGTATTAAATACATGTGGGGGCGACATCTTTGGATGCCAAAAACGTACTATTCAGTCTGCAGGAGACATTACAGGTCTAACTGCTGTGATTGAAGGTGCTTGTATACCGATTTACTGGTCTTTTGTCTGGTTTCTACAGCTACAAGTATCTACTGGCTGCTTCAAGTGTTGGAAATGAGAAAGAATCACTCTAGAATAAAGTAAGGTGACTGGACGAACACATCAGGAGTCTCTGACAAATCCATTGCTGGTGGAAATCCCCCTACCTGGCCTTTTTAGGTTTGAAAACTACTAGAAATAGATTTGAAACTCAATTCCTCTGACAACCTCTGGCATCTCCCAGTGGTAGTATTTGAAGGCCAGCCGGCACAAAGCAACTTCAGACAAAGAAATTAGAATAATGTAGCTGGAATAACATTGTGTGAGGTTCCGTGTTTCCCAACAGCACTAGATGTGTTCATTAGGAGACAAAATTCAGGGCAGTGAGTCTACTTGTCAAACGGCACTTCCTCACCTCATACTGAGTGATGCTCACTTGACCAGTGTTGGGTAAAGCTTTCCAACAGCGGTGGCTAATCTGTGTGTGACAAAAGATATTTTTGCTGGCAAATATCTTAGTTACAACTACATTGAGCTAACAAAGCAGTTTTTATTTTTGCGCTCAGCATGTTACGTTTGCCAAAAGCTATCAAAACTGTGCTCTTTTTAGGTTTTGTGTTTATAACTGCAGAAGCTTAACTATGCCAGTTTGAAAGAATATCTTAGCTGGTGAATGTTTTCATTATAGTATATTAGCAGAGCAGCTTTGCCAAACAAAACTGGAAGAATGCATTTAAGTTTGGACAATGCTAATGAAGCATCTTGGAGAAATTGGATTGAAAAACAGTTAACCTACCTTAGAGCATGGCTATATACAGTATCAAGTCAATCGATTTTTTACAATCACTCTGTGAATGATGTGGTAACCCTGACTATTTCAGGGTCGTAATAACTCCAGCTGCACCGTAGCAACAATTGACGCTGCACACCTTACAATATGCTGTGGGAACGTAAGCTTCTGAACTTGTCTATAAAGGGTTCAGCAATTGAGTTGAAATCTTGAAATTTGTATTATTACATCAAATTCTTTTCAGTGATTTCACAGAAATATATAACAATACAGTGTTTTTCCTAGGTTTGTGGAAGACTTAGGTGTCTGTATTTGGCAGGGGGTTTAGGGGTCCTCCCTCAAGAAAATGTAACTTCTTTTGCAATTTCACACATCATTTTGGACAGTTTTTTAATAACCACATCTGTGTCTAAAACATTGGAAAAGCAGAGAAGATAATAAACAAATAACACTCAAAAAGCCCAAAATAAGACAAAACTCGCTAAAGAAGTCCACTGGGGACCGACTACAATCATTAGATCTGAGGAAAGTCATTTAGTTTGTTTTTACATTCATTCGGCTCAGGTGATGCCCAGAACGGCTTGGGTGCTGCACCTAAACTTTCTAAATGGCGGAGAAACCCCTGCAATAATCAATTTTTAATGATTTAATAAATCTAATTAATGCATCCTGGATGAATAGGTGTCATAAAATGGATGGATTGATAAACCAATTAAAAATTGTTAGTTTGTAAAGTTTTTGCAAAAACAAACACTTGCCTATTATGAGTTGATGAGCTTCCAAGCTACAGGTATGCTAGTGCTGACTGAAACTCCACAAATAAGGGTTGTACAGCTTCCTGCATGCACAATCCACTGTTGCAACAGTCCTCCTCTTAAGTGTTAAACAGTCCGCAGTCAGATACAAAACCATTTTATAACTAACATTACTGCCTACAGCAGGCAACAAAAACTATTTAAGACTTTTGTCAATAAAATGTAAGACTTTTTAATACTTAGGCCTTTTTGTGAGGAAACTGAATTTAATGCTTTTTAAGACTTCAAAATCTGCTTTTACCCTGTACTACTGTGGTTAAGTCCTCCTCATTTTTATTCTGTGTCAGTTTCTGGATATTTTAACCACATCCTAAACGTGGAGAAAGAGTTTAATGAGCATATTTGTTAGCATCTCCAATTTATTTCCTTCATGTCATCATTAACGATGACTGCACGGACATAAAATGTCAGTTCCTTGCTTATTAAACCTCAATTAAAATGATTGCACATACACTGTGCAATGCAAAAAGCAGTGAGGTGCTCATCGTCCTGGAAGTAAAGCCACAGAGAAGTTAACTGCATTGTGCTTAAAAATAACGCATGTAGATGCACTGTACCTTCTGCTGCGGGAGAAAAGGTGATGCCCTCTCTCTCGTGAAGTGGCAGGGCGCTGAGTCTGGGGATATCATCTGGCACCATGGCACGGGGCTGCCCCAAAGCCACCGCTGCTGCCCGGCACACATGTTTGATCCTCGGACCACCCAGCGGCTGTTCCTGCACACAGACACAGAATAAATACCGTGATATGTAGAAATATTTGGTTGTAAATCTATTACACTAACATCACTTGTGACATAAATAACACATAGTCACGCATTACACTAACAGTAGGATACACTGCTCATTTTAAAGTGCAAAATTAAAAAACAAAATCAATATAAACAACACATGGCAGCCTGAGTTATAGAGGGGATGCTCCCCAGCACATAATAAACAGACAAAATAACAAAAAGATCAAGGTACAGTAAGATCCAAAACACATGCGATTCCAACAAATGCAGTAGACTGATGATGCTTTATTCAAAACCGAGACAAGACAACATAGCAATGCAGATGTTTAAGTTAAAAGTATTACCTGAGGACTGATATCTTTGAGCGATACACCAACTCTCCTCCTCCTTCTCCTTCCACTCACTGGCACTCGTGATTCTCTGGAGCCCAACTATCAGTCCAGACGAGGAAGAAAAACAAGTTGTATGTAAGAGATGCTATCACTATGTTACTTATCCTCCCTAAAATAGCCAAGTTACTTACAACGTGACTTGTAAAGTTCAGACTAAAATAAGACATAAAAAAATGTTACATGTACAATTCTACTTTCATTTGATTTCTGGATGAAGTGATGTTTGATTCTTACCTGTGACAACTTGAGCTGCTTCTGCTGATCAATCTTGAAGAGCTGCACTTTGGCTTTCTTCAGCAGGTGAAGCATTTTCTTATTTGCTCCACTGAAACCAATTCGATGGCTGGGCCCGCTGACTTCCAACGCCTCATGGCAGTCCCCAGTCATGCCTCCTGCTTCATCTGTACCAAACAGCGTGAATAAAGCAACTCTGGTTAAATGATGTACAAACAAACACCTTGTAATTGTAGGACCAACTATTGAAAACATACCTATGAATTGAACAGTGACACAATTATTTCAATTTGTTAAATTAGCTCTTTGCAATTTCCAAGACATTTCAAAATTGTTGCAGTCGTCCTCAAGTCTTTTTCTAATTTGTATTGTCTAAAAAGGCTAAAACATCTTAAAGATTGCATTAATAATAAAGAATTAACCAAAGGCTAAAGCCTCTGTAGACAATTTTTTCTCATTTTAACCTTAACTCAACATTAAAAACATCTCACTATTCCATGAGAGATCAGGCATTTGTATATAACAAAAAACAAAGATTAAGAAGCAAGATCTTCATGACTAATTACACAAAGAAGAAACAATACTTACTATTGTTTCCTGTATCTCCTAACGGCAAATGTGAGGGCGCTTCCACATCAGCATTCACCACCACGGCTAGTTTCCTCACAACGCCAGGAGAGTCCATCTCTTCCATCATGAGCTTTGACCTACGCCTCTTCCTGACATGAGACGTCAAACCGTCGCCATGATGCGTATAATCCGTGTCAGCGGGGCCTTTCTTTTTCTCCGCCAGTTTCAAAGTAAGTTTCTTGAGGTTCTTGTAGATCTCTAGGTGGCTCGTGCCTGACCTGGGCTTTGATAAGAACTTTGTCACTGCAGATGGGTTGTCGGCCACAGATATACATTCACTGTCTGACTGCAGCAAGTTGCCATCATAGCTTGACTCGTGACATGATGGACTTGGTTTTTCGTCCTCTCTCTGTTGACTTTTCAGCCACGTTGACAAAGAACCCTTTGGAAAGGGAATCATTTCCTCGTCCAAGAACCTCTTTGGAGTTTTAATAACGCGGGAGGACCGTGCGCTCATTACAGGAGTGGAGGAGTTGTTTGAGCTCTGCTGGACTGGAAACAAGCTCGGCTTACCCTCAGATGGAGTGATATTGTGACTTAGCAGCTGCTGCTCACTCAAGTCCGACATCGGTGTGGCCGGAATAGGCTCTGGGACATATGTGTAATAAACATGCCTAGTGCGAGTACGAAGCATTGTTGGACGTTTCATTTCTGGAACGTTTTTTGGTGCCTTTCGCTTGTGCCCAAACAAAGACCTGCGTTGTCTTTTCTGTATTCTTTTATCGGAGGAATTTGTGGCTTTACAGTCGAGGGGCATCGCTGCCTCCTCTCCACTTTGGGCAGCGGCCTCAGCTCCAGCCTCTGGAGAGGCACCCATACCCTTAGCCATTCTCCTCCTCTGCCGTTTTTGTAAGGATGTGACTGCTTGCGATGTGCGTCTGGTGTGCCCAATTCGAAATCCCTTCGTACATCTCACAGATCTCTGTGGCTGGGATTGGTCTGTGTCTGAGTCCTCTGACACCTCGCCTCGTTCTTTCACCTTAGAAGCTTTCCCGGAGCCACCAGCTGAGGTAGTGGCTGTTTGATTTTGCCTCCTGTCTGATACTGCTGGTTTTCCTGCTTTCCTGATAAAGTCAGCTGATCTAGTACTGCTCTGTCTACCTGAGGCCTGTTCGCCTGCATGTTTGGCTTTTCCAGTGAGAGCTACCTGCTTGCCTTGTAGTTTAATTACCACCTTGGGTATTTCTTTGTCTTTTGATGGGCTCTCTTGGACACCCAGGTCTTCTTTAGGGATCCATGGTACAATTTTCCCAATAAGAGCCGGTTTCGGGGTTTTGGGTATAATTTTTCCAATGAGAGGCTTTGCTTTTTCTCCGAGAGAAAGTTCTGAAGCTTGGGGAGGCTTTGCTTGGCTGAGTAATGACGACTGAGGAGATTTTTGTGGACGAACTGTTGTGGTCCCAAATCCAGTGAAAACTTCCTCCTGGAGAAAAACATAGAACGTATAACCTTTAACAGGCTATAATACATTTGGACATGTTAAAATGAAGACAGGTATGCTGAACACCACCTACTACAGACCAAAAACACTCATAATCGCCATAATACAGCTGACAATTATGAAAGAACTTTTCATAATATAGAATTGACAATGAACAAAAAACAATTACAAACATATAGAATTTCTTAAACATCCACAATTTCCACATATAGAGAGCTGATAAAACAATTACTACTTTGTCGGCCCAGTACTGTGACTCAAACAATGATAATATATGCGTTCAGCAGGTGCTCGGGTGTGTGTGTTTGTGTGTGTGTGCACCTTAGCACCTGTAGCCTCCACTGTTTCATAGTCCTTGACAGACATGTTTGATGACTAAAATAGCTCAGTATAAGCTAGAGGAGGATGTCCACCAGGAGAGTACAGTGGTCAAAGTTGATCTTTTGTTTGTGATTTTGTAATTGATTTTTTTGTAATACTTTCATTTGATTTATTATTTGAAGGCTACTAGCCACTATTGTGTTTAAATAATGTATTATCTATTTGTAATTGCTCTTTTATTATGTGAAGTCCTGTTGCCACACACTATATTGCATTTTTAGGGGCATGCTGAGATTTCTTGGGGCATTTTTGCCCTTTACCCCGCTTAATTTCCAACACAGCGTGGAAGGTTATCCACAGAAGATTACTGCAACAATTATTTTCATTACACAACAAAATCAAATGACTTTTCCAAAACTTTCAAGGATTTTACTAATTACATGACATAATTCCATTCCATTTGATCATCAGGTATCAGCCAGCCCTGTTGAAAATATTGTTCAGCATCAGCACTGCTCTCTACACTTTCACCAGAGTTGCATCAGTAAAATGCTGAGGCACTGAATGAAGCAGATTTTGGTTTCAATCTGTGAGTCAACTTTAAGAAATAACTCAGCAGATTTTCTGCCTGTGCACCATCTCTACAGGTGTCTAATTGTTAATGTAATATGTGAAAATATTTTCTCTGTAATAAATCAGGAAAGTGGCACTCAAGCTGTAGTTGAATACAAAACAGCATCTTAGCCTAATTCACCCTTAAATTAGTGATTTTAACATTAGTGAGTTCTGGAAATTATACATTCAAACACCATTGCTACAAATGTTTACATGGATCCTTTAGAACACAGTCAGCCTCCAGCATCCTCTCATTCATGCACCTGTATATGTCAGATGCAAACATTGCACAACACAGCCCATTTCAACTTGACTTCCAATTACTTACATCCATCTTCATGAGCAAAAAAATGACTCCATATTTGTCAGTGATGAAACCCCCTACATATCTATTCTAAACCACTGCAGAGCACATGAGTGTGTGGCACTATGTAACGTGTGGTACTCCAGATGAACAGCACCCACAAGCTTTAGCATGAACCATGTGACTCTGTTACAGTCCACTCTGAAGGGATTGCATCAGTGAAGTCCGACTGACACTAAATCCCCTGCTCAGGATATTAAATAATATGATTAGATCCAATTTATCATTTTATCACCATCCTGTCTGGATGGAGCTACAAGGAGACGACAACCTTAGAAGTTAATGATATCCAACACACTGGCTTTTATGAAGAAACACTGAAAATATGAACACAGTGAAAGGTTGTCACAATACAAGAATTTTAAACCACGAAACAACACTGCTATATAAAAAAAAAAAAAAAAAAAAAAAAAAACTATACTCAATACCACGGCCAAAGAGTAACAAATCCTAGGCACACAAAATAGGATACATATTTTCTTAAATGTTTTCCCTACCTTGTAGGCCAACACATTCTTTATGTCATCATAATTGCATTTATTACAGATTTATTTTTCTCTGGTTTTGGACAGTTGATTTTCTTCCCTGTTTTATCTGTGCAGCCTTGGGTGAAAATCAGTTTTTGTTTGTTTTATTTTGGTACTTTCGATACTATCAAATGTTTAAGTAAGGGAGGCCGTATTGTTTTAAACACGTATCAAAGTAAGCATTAAAGTATTGATACTTTAAACAACCTTAACACAGTGTGGTAGATTTAAGTACTCTCATTTGTTGTATAATATTTATGTCTCATTATGAATGACTCCAGAGCAAAGTTGTGCACAGAGCAGCTATAACCCTTGGTCTCGCATACCTCTCACAATATATATGTTGAAAAATAAATACTATGGGCCAAAACACAACACTGTTTTAAAAGTCTGCCTGCATTTCTAGGCTTTTGTCAATGTTGAATATGCCACTGAAATTAAAATGTTATGGCATATTCACCATGGCTACATCACTCCAATACGGTGAAAATGTCTTCGTCAGTTCCTAGGACCCTCTCATACATGTTAATCAGCAGGTGGATTTGTACTTTGCAATAAGTCATGATTTGTGTCAAATCCTATGCAAACAACACGATTGTGCTTTTGTTGCAGCATGCAGACTATTAACAGAGAACCCAACTATTTCTTTAAACTATACTGACCTTCTAAATCCATGTAAAAAGTTGGGATTAGTTGATTGCTGTTAGTTTAGCCTTCACACCAATCTCAATAAAAGGGAGATGCATGATGGGAGTGATGAATGTAAACATACACAATGCAAAATTAGGTTTTAGAAAGGCACAGGGCAAGATTTATCAGTGTGTGTGGTCCAAATTTAGCTTTTTGATTATATAGTCTAGGTAACGTTTCTGTATGCCTCCCCCGTTGCATCCCACGTTCAAAACACCGAGCGATCAGCTGACAGCTCCAACATGGAGAGTGTGATCCCCGGAGTTAGCACCAGCGACAAGATTATTAGCCTGTGCATGTCAGCACAGTGTGGGAACTTCAACGCAACAAAAGGGGGGATGAATATCGTTAAACAAAGAGATCTACTGGTTTCCACAACAAAACGCATTCACGATTGTTATCATACCGCCAAAGTTTCCGCCAATGTTCTTACATGCCAACAAACTCAGCTGGACGGACGCCGATCTCCGTGTGTGTATGTATGTTGCTAGCTATGTCTGTTGCAACTTCAAAACAAGCAATTAACTATTAATACCTGCAGAAGCAATAATACCAAATATTCACCGATCAACCAAACTGAAGCATACCCTGCAGGCAGACGGCTAGTTACAATCCTATTTAGGGTTAGTGTTTGCAAGCTAGCTAAGTTACCGCTAACTAGCTCTACGTTAGCTTAAATACTTTTTGTAAGTAACAAACAAATTCTGGTAAATGTCGTTCTTTTGAACAAAATGGCTTTATGTGTCCCATTATGCGTATCGTTACCCATCTAGCTGACATGCTATGGTTAGCTTATTCACCTCTTCACTGTTGCTGGAGTCAAACCCCGCATCTCTCTGCCTCCTGTGCTTCTCCACCACCCCGAGCAGGCGCAGCAGGTACGGGTCCTCACTCAACGCAAGGCCGATGTTTACGGGCCTCGGCCCTTCGGCAGCTAGATCCCCGACGTCCGAGCCTAACCTTCCGCGTTTGTTACGTTTCTCCGACCGCAGCTTGCTGCGTCTCGTGCACGGCCGACCCGGGAAGCGAGCCCGGGCCGGCGTTTGGGTGCTCAAGCCCGCGACAGTAGCGGGAGATGATAATCCGCCTCCCGATGCCGCCATTATTTACTACAACAACACGGAAAGCGAGCTGACAGCGGCGATGCGAGAGGCAAGATGGATTGCGTCGAGGCAAAGGCGCGAGATAGAAAGGAACCACAGGTGCATCATGGGAAAACGAACTTCTCCAGCCCAGGACGACTCCTATTCGAAACACTGGGCGGCGTCGCTTATGTAGAACCTTTTCTTTAGGTATCAGGTGTAAATGTTTTGATAATTATTGTGTATGTTGTTAAATTATGATTGTACAACTATTCAGATCATATATTTAAGTAAAGGTGGAAAAAAACGTAATGTACAAGTCCTGCATGCAAAAGCAAATGGCCAAATTTAATGAAGTACTATGCAAAATGTCCCCTGTGTGTTGTATTCAGGTTGTATTATTATAATATAGCTATTTCAAACTGATTTATGTACTGGGTATTTACATCTACAACAATGCAGCATATTTTATGAACGTTTATTTTTTGTATGTAAATCTTAAACTCCAAAGTAACTAGTAACTAGAATAAATGTAGTGGAGTAAAATGTACGATATTTTCCTCAGAAGTAGCAGCATAAAATGGAAATGCTCAAGTAAAGCAAAACATCAAGTACCTCGTACATAAGTACAGTACATAAATTGAGTAAATCTACTTTGTTACTTACACTACTTGATACTACAGTACAGTAAGTTGAGTAAATCTACTGTTACTTTACATTACTTGATAGTATGCGAAAATCAGTCATTGTTTTGTCAATAATTAAAGTAGCTACATCGTCACAATTTTGGGGGAGAACAAAGCAAAAACAAATGTAGCTTTTAGACATTTTGTAGCATACATTATAGAAGCAAAAATCCACATCAATCTTTGGTTAATTTTTTTTGTGATATTTGTTATAAGCAAGAATTTGCAGGTTAGCTTACACAGTATTCCAATGTCAGTTGTGTACAAAGCCATTTTAATTTAGTTACATTTGTTTATTACACAAAAATTACAGTATTTTTATTCTTAAGGACAAAAACAATCGTCCATAAAATGATTACATAAAATATGAAGGAAGAAGTCAAAGGCACCTGGCACTACTGTTTGTTTGTTCTCCATTATAAAAGATTTTAAAAAGGGTAGATTATCTTAAACAAGTGTCAGAAACAGGCCTAAAAACATTTATCTATACCATGTAGTTTACACTGTAAACTGCCTTAAGACTCCACTCACCATTGGCTGTACAAGTAAAAGGTAAATAGACTGCACACTTTAAATTTTGCCTCTCATTAACCCATTCACATTCACACAAAGTGACAGCCAGACACCACAGAAACATATTTTTAATGCAACAATTATTTACTTTTGGAGAGAAAAAGAAGACCTGCAGATGACATTATTGAAGTCCCTTAGTACAGAGTCTTATAAACTGGCCCATTTATCAGATTTTGGATTTCAAGATGTTTAGGACTTAAATTCTCCATGTAATTCTCACCCTTATGTGGAGATCCTGAAAATAGTACAGTTAAATACAAAACATTCCAACACTTGAGGGAGAATTAGCTAGTTAGTCTACAGGCTAAATTTTTTCTGCTGCCTCCCCTCCTTCAGTGTGGGTGTTCTGGTGGATCTTTAGGGTGCTCTCTTGTGCAAAGTTTTTTCCACAGGTCGGGCAGGTGTATTCAGAGTGGTGATCCCTGGCAATGTGTGCTTTGAGCTGCTCAGGCCGAGCATAGCTCTCATCACACTCTATGCACGTGTGACCATAGCGAGGGGGAGACCCATGTGTGTCCCTTTTGTGTGCCCGCAGGGCTGCAACAGAAGGGAATATAAGGTCACAATTTGCTTCGGGACAAGGAATCTTGAGCTCTGGCTGAAGCCCATTGGAGGGGCATCCCTCTGCTCCCTCTTCTTGTTTGATCTTCTTGCTCTCAACCATTCCTCCTTGAGTTGCATATTTGGGTTTACGACCACGTTTTTTGCCTTGTGGCTTAACGTCACAGTTTATATCATTGGCAAATCTCTCCTGGTGCTGCATGAGCTCTTCTTCTGTCGGGAAACCACGACTGCATTTGCAGCATTGGTAGGTGTTGATGTCATCAGACACTATGGAGTAATGAGGGTGCACAGCGATGCGATGCATGCGAAGGCGCGAAGGACTGGGGAACAAGGCGCCACAGTCCCTGCAGGGACACCGTCGTTCTATGCATTCATGTCGCCTGTGTTTGTTCAGCTGCAAGACATTTAACAATCATCATACACAACAATTATTGTATGAGTTTCCAAGCACAACATAACAGGCTAACATGTAACCTGCTGTGCCCTCACCTCAGTGAAGGTAAAGAAGTTTTTCTGGCAGTAAGGACAAAGGAAGGGCTTCTCCTCTCTGCTGTGGGTGGCCTGGTGCTGGCTGAGCTCATCTGAGGAGGAGAAGCTCTTGTCACACTTGTAGCAAGTGAAGACTGTATCAGTCTGCAAAATGATAAGCAGAAAATTGGTTAAAAATATGAAATCCTAACTCAAGGCATTAGTTACTGATGAAAGAATGAAGGTGTTCATAAAGTCGACGGAAGAACATCTTGTTTTCTGAAATATTTTCAAACCAAATTATATCTTCACTTTCATCCACAACTATATCATGTGCAAAAAGACTAAATTATGCAGAACATTTGCATGTATACCAGAGTCTGATCGATACCTCAGTCCAGCCAATATTGGCTTATCACAGCTATATCAGTATTAGCAATACAGAGGAAACGTTTCCCCAGAGAGTACTTACAAATTTCCCCAGTAAAATGTCCTATACAGTACATATCTTGTTCACAATTCTTTCATGGCCAAACTGAAGGGATACTTCCAAATGTTTTATGTTGATGAAATATTGGCCGAAATGTTATCTTATTCTACCACAAAAATCCAGGTTGGCTCTAATCCATTACAAATAATCACTCAAGCAATCTTAAACAATGTGTTGATTAACTGATTAGTCAAGCAACAATCATTAATAATTTGCTTTTTGTTTTCTATGATCCTACTTAATGTATTTGGATTTTGTACTGTTGGTTGGACTAAACAAGCTATTGAATATATTCATCTTCTTTATGGGAAATTGTAATGAGCATTTTTTTTCTATTTTGTCATTTTGATAAATTGGCAAAACAATTTGCAGCTTAATCAATGATGTAAATAATCTTTAATTGGAGCAATACAAATCAACCTCATTCTTATTATACATTGCTGAGTTTGTATTACTACTTGAATCCATTTTGAATTTCAGTCTGCTTTCCCCTACCTGCTGCAGATGCTGTTTGTACTGGTCCCGATGACTCTTCCTCATGTGTCTCTCCTTGGCTTTGGAGTTACAGAAGGTGATGAAGCACTGAAAACACTGCAGGCTCTCATGCTGATCTGCATCACAATGAGATGACAATATGCTTCATGATTAGTTACAACGTTATAGCCGGAATATATTAAATAATACTATACTATGATTGTTGACAAATGAGACTAGAATTAAGTTTACAGCATCCTTTATGAACTGTGTTAGCTTACAGGACTGCAAAGGAGCGACGCCGGGCTCTGACTTGATCTCCGCTGAAGTGGATCTGCTCTCACTCCCAACAATGACTTGCTCTATCTTCAACATTTCCATGCTGATGTTTTCAGACACCACTCGGTCACATGGAGCTGTAACATAGAAACACACTGTTGTTGTAGACAAACTGAACATTCATCATACATGTAATGTCAGCGGGCAAAGCTAAACAGACTACAGGAGATGACAGACTGCAGTGGCAGACGTAGCGTTAAAATAACTATAACCACAGATTAGAGATTGGAATAATTGAAAACCATGTAACATTTCTAAAATAAATAAACGCCTAAACGAGAGGTTAATTTTGGGATTTACTTAGGACACACTAATTATATAAAATAAAGACAAAACAAAACAGCTAACGTTAACGTTAGGCCAGAGGTAGTTAACAGGAGAACGGAGGCAACGGAGACTGGTCATCATCAAGCAAAGCTGCAACTGAAAGCAAGCAGATTGTGCTCGTATGTTCTAACAATATTTTAAATCGTGTTGCCGTTTGCTTACGTTCGTGTTGTATCTATGCACTTTGAACCGCATGCACATATATGCAAAACTATGAATAATTTTGATTTAAGTCTTTGTAAACAATTGAAAAAGCCATCCATTTCTCACCGTAAGAAACGTCCACCGATATGAAGCCGCAGTGAATATTCTGACCAGTGCCCACATCACGTGGAAAGGGCTGACGATCACGGAGATATCGCGATATTATAGTATTGTAGTTTTGTCCCTAGACAGTGAAATTAAGGTTTTGGAAACCATGCTTTATATCATTTGGCAAATATATATATATATATATATATAAAAAACCAAAAGTTTTAAGACAGGAAATCTCTCAGCAATATACAATAGCCTTATTATATTTATTTGTTTATCAATGTATTGCATTCATTTTTTTTACCATATTGAGTGTTTACACCTGGCTGTGTTAAACTTTCTGCTAAAGAAGGTTTACTGTGTGCGGTTAATTCCTAAACACTGAAAACAATCAAAGAAGGGAGGGAGAGAAGAAAAAACATTTGCATAATACCTGCAGTGTTTCAGTTTTTGGTGGAAATTATTAAAAATGACTATTCAACTTAGACTACTGGTTTGGAAAATATGAACAAAATTATTATGGTTAGTTGTTCCTTTCCACAATTTACTACAAATAAAACACTATGAAAAAATTAAGATTAAAAACTACAAAAACAGAAGTCTAGTTTAAGGTTCATAGAATTTTATTGGTAATTTAATCAGACAAGGCAGACACATCAACGCAACACTTGATGATGAGGTGATAAGACGGCTCTTTATCGCTTTAAATAATTTGTCAATTATACAAGCACTGGGTTCAGGGCAAATGAGGCAGAAGAACAAGTTCAAGGAGTTGAGAGAAGCCATTTAAGCCCTGGCCTGCTGCTGGTGTTCAGCAATTCGGCTTTCCATCACAGGCCTGAAGTGCCTGATCAATCCCTGAAAACACAGAGAAGACAAAAACAGAGGGAAACAGTACATTAATAACACAGAATAATAACAGCGGCTTTACTACAAACACAGTGTCAGTGTATATTTATTACAACATCAAAAAACAGTGATGAGTGTTAATTCCTGTGGTAAAGGTTTACTGTTCAGAATGAAATACAGTACACATGGCAGAAAAGACCTTGAGTATTATTTTGAGGTTATGGTTTCATGATGAAAGTTTACTTTTCTAGCTACACTTAACTATTTCTAATGCAATCCAATATCCCGGAAATAAATCTATAAAATAAATAAATTGATTGCTTTCTATAGAAATCTTTGTCCACCCTCAATGGGGATGCACAAAATAATGTAAAAAAAAAAGTCTGCAAAATGTCAATTCATTCATTTCCCACAGTCCCCCATTCATTTTTCCAGTGATCCTGTTAGTACAAAATGCATGATGACAGTACACGTGTTTACCTGCACTGGCCATGCCGCACCATCTCCCAGGGCACAGATAGTGTGTCCCTCAATCTGTTTACTGAGCTCCCAAATCATGTCGATCTCCGATGGCCGTGCATCACCTTTCACAAAACGCCACATCATGTTATTCATCCAGTCCACTCCTACAGAAACAGATGGAAAGAAATGTTGGTTAGAGGTATTACAAGACACTGAAAAACCCAATGTGGGTCGAAACTTTCAGTGCCTAAAATGACACTGCAGTGGCACTTACCTTCTCTGCAGGGTGTGCACTGGCCGCAACTCTCATGCTTGTAGAACTCAATCAGACGGGCGATGGCTCTGATAATGTCAGTCTGCAAAAAACATGCATCCACCAATGTTACAGATGTTTCTTGATTTCTTTATGCGTAATGAATTATGCAGCAGAGGTAATGGACTTACAGATTTGTCCATTACTATAAGTGCAGCTGTCCCCAGGCCAGTCTGAGCCTGGATGAGGCCGTCAAAGTCCATCAGCACCTCTTCACAGACATTCTTGGGAATAAGGGGTGTTGAGGAGCCACCGGGGATTACAGCCAGCAGGTTATCCCAACCACCCCGCACTCCACCTATCAAACGGATGTTTGGTATAATTAAGTTTAAAAATAAGTGCATTTAGGGTGTGCTTAGCTTATGTTAAGTCATCTTAATCTTTTCAGCCCATGACCCCCTGGGTGCAGATAAACAAATGATGCATTTAGGTTTTCCCTTTGCACCAGTTTCACTTAATTACTTATTTTGAATAAGGAATTTTCTTCCACTTATGAGATATTTTTTGCCAAAATTCCCTAACTAACGTCATAAAAGAATCACAAACAGCTCACTCTATCCTGCAGTTTGAAACCCAAGGTGTTAACTCAAAAACCCTGCCTTAATAATATGAGTCAAATAGGCTCATTGGTTACATTGTGTGACACATTCTCAGCTTCATATGTACCTGCGTGCCTCTCAATGAGGTCTTTCAGAGGGATAGACATCTCCTCCTCTACCGTGCAGGGGTTGTTAACATGGCCGGAGATGTTGAAGAGCTTTGTGCCGGAGTTTCTCTCTCTGCCAAAGCCCAGAAACCACGGGCCGCCACGACGACAGATGGTGGGCGCCACGGCTACAGTCTCCACATTGGCAACAGTTGTTGGGCAACCAAACACACCTTTAAGAGAGCAGTAGAAGTGAGATAGATATTACAGTACATCTTTTATTTGGCAAGAACAAGAGTCCCACAGTAGTTCTGGGTGTTCAGATCCAAATAACTAGTAGGTTGAAGAAAATGTGGCCATTGTGAGAATGCACTGGGGGGTACAAGCTAAAGACTAATAAGATCAATATTTTATTTATTGTGGCAATAAAACCTTTTCTGATTCTGATTTTATCCCCATCTGTGCACTGGAACTCACCCACATCAGCAGGAAACGGGGGCTTCAGGCGTGGCTTCCCCTGCTTTCCCTCCAGGGACTCGATAAGAGCGGTCTCCTCTCCACAGATGTATGCTCCAGCACCACGCATCACAAACACATCAAAGTCATAACCGCTGCCACAGCAGTCCTTTCCAATGAGCCCAGCAGCATAGGCCTCATTGATAGCCACCTAAGAGCAGATATTGAAAACATAATGCTTTAACAAGATGGATTATTACATAGTCTTGCACAACCATACCTTGAATTGTACATAACTCTACTATTACAGCCACACTGCACAAATGTCAAAACTAACCCAATTAAGAAAACACAGGAATAAACAACAATGTTAACAGCAAATTATCACAAAAAGAAAGAAATAATTTCCTCTACAGATATCCTTTCAGTAAACACTCAGTCCATAAGTTTGTATTTCTGATTTTACAGAACACATTTAGTAATTTTATAGCGAATTGTGTGAATGTTATTTTTTTTTTAAAGACACTTATAAACCATAAATTGATGTTCCTGAGAAATCATAATTTCAAAGTTTATATCTCAGGTTTCATTTGGTCTATTGTCACCTGCAGGTTGGAAGACTCATTGTAGAACTCTCCTCTGATATAAATATATGCAGCACGCGCCCCCATGGCTCTCCCAGCCACCAGGCAGCCCTCCACCAGTTTGTGTGGGTCATTTCGCATAATCTCCCTGTCCTTACAGGTGCCAGGTTCTCCTTCATCTGCGTTCACCACCAGATACTTTGGCCTGAAGGAATAAATTAGAACTTGGTTATATAGGGTAGAGCAAACTAATCCAGACAAAACTAGCTAGAGTCAACTAAGATGTCAAAGCTGCACTAGTCAATTTTTTCAGCTTTCATGTACCTAATGGCCAACAAGAAATGATGATTGCAAGAGACCATGTGAATTAATGTAATTGAAAATGACAAGAAACTGCATACTCAGAGCTTTAACGGCATCTCCTAAACGGCTGGTGGGGATGGATTTGATGAAAAATAAATTTGCTGTCGTTTAGAAAAGATGATACCAATATTAGGTTAATGGATGTATAAAGATGTTAAAAGAATGCTAATCATCTTAAACTTTGCCAATTGCAAGATTTGGTTACTTTTTTTGAGTAATCAATATATAGACTGTGAATATAATTGTCAGTTACACCCATAAATACTTTTAAGT
Organism: Perca flavescens; assembly: GCF_004354835.1. Taxonomy (NCBI): domain Eukaryota; kingdom Metazoa; phylum Chordata; class Actinopteri; order Perciformes; family Percidae; genus Perca; species Perca flavescens. Next base: position 14,865,657 of record NC_041344.1, on the reverse strand, counting down.
TTGGATCTATTACTTCCAGTGTGTTCAGAAGATTTCCAAAATAACCATTCAAAGCACCTAATGTTATTATTTTGAGAAACCAGTGCAAATATGTTGGGGCAAATAAAAAAAATCTCACTGTTGGTTTAATCTGTATAAGACATTTGTGCCATTTCATAATGTATGTACATCTGTCTCATCACAGACCTGCCATCGCTGGGCTTGTTCATGAAGCTCCACTTCATGCCTGTAGGGAAACCAGCTCCACCTCGCCCACGCAGGCCAGAAACCTTGATCTCATTGAGGATCCAGTCGACTCCCTTCAAAAGGATCTCCTTAGTTTTGTACCAGTCGCCACGCTTCATCGCCCCCTTCAGCCTGAAGCACAAGATGATATGAGTAGGTGAGGATTGTGTCCTTTTTTATCTCTAGACATTACTGATAAAGTTTTATTGCAACAAAGCTTCTTGTCAGGTCAAGAACATGCATAACTGGAATTCTTTACATGCATACTTTACTTTTAAGCATATTAATTTGTATTGTGTAAGACGATAAATCAATTTAATATGGATATTATGTTTAAAGTTGTTATCTGTAATATTGAGTTATGTTGTTTCTACCGGCAACGTTGGCGCTAAGATGTAATTGAAGGCACGCCTCTGGAACCTCATCTCCCAGAGTTCCTTTCGAAAACGAACAGTGTCGACTAATGCCTTCACATGCTTCACACTGGTAGCAGATCCCAAGAGAGAAGGGGAACAATGGCTTCTGATTCAGTAACTATGAAACTTATAAAGCTATTTACTAACTATTATTTATTTGCCCTTCTTCAGTTCGTTTAGTTTTTTGTTTCTTTTTTTTTGGAATCGAAGTTGAACGTTCTTCTTTTTCTGTCTGTTGATCCGCCATTGTGAGTCAGCAGTAATAAAATGTAGGCGCCCGGTCTTCCAGCTAACATCACGGACAACAATGAGGGCAGAACGGCATCACCAATCGGTTTTAACCAAATATTGTTTGTCCAGATCAGCTACGAACACCGGATCTGCAGCACGTTACCGCGTCGATCACTAACAAGCCTGTAAGTATTCGGTAGGGTACCGACGTGATCTTCACTTGTTCAACTGACTTTACCAGATAGCCCGCGACTGTCCTGCTTTTATAATAGTCATGTGAACTCACTACAGACAGTTGCCGTTTGCATGGACTCACGGCGGTGCGCTGCTGAGAGTGAATAGAGGAAACACTGGAATGGATATTTCGCGTTATTTTAAACGAACGAGAAACACTGATGTATAAAACTGCCAATTAGATTTATTTACAAGTTTATCGAAAGGATCATTCCGGCCCACTTTAACGCCTGTCAATCACCATTGTTTTAACTCACTTTTTGATAGATAAGAATTTAACAGACTAGATTAACTAGATGAAAATCTTACACATTACAACTTTAAGACTTTGCAGAGCACATGAGAATAACATCAGGGGTGTTACCTCCAGTCATGGCGGCCATAAAGGTTTGTGAAAATTCTGTCCTCGTCTGCAAGAGGTCCAAATGTGGTTTTCTTAGGAGCACTCTGGGAATATGAGACAAACACATAATCAGTGTTAACATTTTAACCCTATTGTTACCATTTTAATTTTAGTTTTTCCAAAATACAGGCCTGTACCTGTGTTGTGCTGTTGAATCGGGTGATAGCAGTCACTGCACCCTGAGTGACAGCAGCTGGAGCACGGGCCACCCCACACACCACTGCTCGAGACAGGGACAGCATCCTTCCTGTACCGAGGAGAGACCATGACATGACGTCAAATGGATAGTTTAGGTTACTTCAGTTTAACAAGAAATGTAGGACATAATCTCGGTTTTACTAAAAATACTAAAAATTGCCATCACATCCTGTTGTCTAGCTAATTCTTAGTTTTTGTTTAAAGTTCCTGATTTAAGTCAACATTTTTCTTTAAGAATAAAATTTTATTAAGGCAAAGTTCTGCTGCTTGTGCATATAAAAAAAAAAACATTTAACATCAGAGAAGTTTGGCTCCTTTAATTACATGAAAAAAGGTTTTAGTACAAAAAACATTCATATTTCTCAAATAAGGTATGGATAATCCTCAGGGATGGTATCAACACTATTATAGAAAACAAAACTGAAGAGTGCTATCTGAAAATAATCCAGTGGACTCATCAACCAGAGCACCAACAAATCAGTTTAATAAGTGATATTCCATAACTAGACAGATTACTGTTACATATATTATAATGGCCCTATCAACTAACAACAATACATGTTATTTTTATTACAGCAGTCATGCTGTAATTTGCTGTAATAACAACCTTTTGATATAACTGTCTAACATATTTTTCAAACCATTAGGAATCAAAACAAGAGCAGTTGAGTGAAAGCAGACACTATTTCAGTACCAGTCCCATTTCATTTCAACACTATAAAAGTAACTAACACTAGATTAACTTTTATTGTTTTGGTGGCGACAAATAGGTATTTGAATGAAATATTGTTTGGCACTGAAATAGATTTGACAGAGATCTTGTATATCTTGTTATGTTGTGTTGTTATGTCACAGATACAGAAAGTTACTTTAGCTAACAAAGGTGAAGGCGAATGCCAGCAATGTTATCAATCCTGACAATCTCTGCTGTACTATTTCAGATCAACATAGCTGTAAAGAAATGTAATAATTATGGATAAATCTAAACTTCTTCCTCGCTTAAAAGTGATGTAAATAGCACGCACTGACCCTCATGATCATATATCTAGCTAGTGCTAGCCTGGCGCTAAGCTAAGTTAGCTAGCTGTTAACCTTGTAATGTCAAAGTAAAAGCAGCGGATTCACGACGTAGCATACAAATATCACATTGACAATTTATGAACGGAATCGTTCACACCAACTGTAATACCATCTACATTAAAAGCATTCACATGATGAATGGTTTTGATTTAAGTTAGCAAACCATCAGTCCTTACCTTCTCTACGTCCCGAGTTTACGAAACACCGACGGAAGTAGATGGGCACACGTCCGGAAGCTCTGTGTGTGTGTGTGTGTGTGTGTGTGTGTGTGTGTGTGTGTGTGTGTGTGTGTGTGTGTGTGTGTGTGCGTGTGTGCGAGTGTGCGCGCGTGTGTGCGTGCGTGCGTGTGTTGTACTTTTTACTCCATTTGAGAGCTAAACTTTCTTATTTGCAGAATTAAGACATATAATCAGCTGAAAATGTAACTATATATCATAATATATGGTGCATTTATATATAGCACTCCAAAAGGGGCCATTATACACAGTGAGGACTTTTAATTTTAATACTAGTACATATTAATGTTTTTCATAAGTAGTGTGCGTGTGTGTGTGTTTGCTCAGTTATAAATTACATCTTTAAAACAAACTGCATAGGCAAAAACTTTTAAAGGGTAGAATTATTTATATTTACATGACATAATCAGTATGAGGATCATTCAGCAGAAAGTGTAAATAATAAAAAGGATAGGATAAGCATTGTAGTTAAAATTGAACAAATTCATGTGATTTTTTTTTTTTTTACTTTATATTACTGTAAAATGGAAAAATCCCATAACCAATTTTTCCCCTTTGCATTCAATTTATCAACAACAAAAACACACTGTATGAAGTTTGTTTTGTCTGCCAATTTTTTGTTTTTTTGCATTAACATAAATAATAATAATAATAATAAATAAGACAGACTTCATCATTATCATCTGCAAATGAACCTACTGAATTCATAAACATATATTTAGCAAATTAATTGCCAGCATAGAATTAAATAACCGATTAAAGTGTTAAGGAAAGTGAGTAAATTGGGTCCATGTGCGGAAACAAATCACAGGTTATATAATACTGGATATTTAAGTGTAGCGATGCAAAGGCAGATTACCTTTACAAGTATGAGTACTATGAAATGGGGCAATTTAAACAGTGATGTATAACTGTGTGCAATCTGTCTCTGTACAGTTAGGAGTTATTACATCACAGCAGCTTATCCTCAGTGAACATCGGTATTAAACTGTGACTTGATGCAACCTACGGACCTGAGGGATCATTAGACTCAGTGCTACATCCAGCTGGTGCTCCCGCGCTCGAATGAATGATGTAATGGAGAATAAAACTGCAGTGTCCGAAAGCATACAGTTGCAATATTTTCAACCAAGTGCAGCAATAATGTGATAATAAATACAACCGAGGGTCTCCATCAGGTTGTTCATCACTGAGCACTAGAGTAAGCAGCAATCCATCAAATTCACATTGAAGGTTTCTTATGTTTATGTTTATGTTTGCTTTATTATGTGGTCAAGTTCAGTCTAGTATGTCAAGTATCCTCCACATTTCTGACAGGAGTCTCTCTCTGTTGCTGCTGAGGAAGTCTCTCATCTGGGGGAGGATCAGAACTGGGTCTGCGACTTCCCCGGCCTAGTCGGCCCACGGCCACACACTCAAACGCCCTCCTCATCAGAGGATGCTCCTCCAGGACCTCGTTGAAACTGTCCACACTAAGGGAGTAAAGGCGACAGTAGGTGTCAGCCCTCACGCTGGCTGTGCGTCGTCCTTGGGTTAGCAGGCAGATCTCTGTACCAAAGAAGAGGGAGTCAGTTTCACTTTAAAGCAACAGTTTGATGTGTTGGAAACAGTGTTGGTAGTAACGCGTTACGAAAGTAACGCAATTACAGTAATGTATTCATTTTTGCTGTAACGCAGTAATATAACGCATTGCTAATCAAATTTCAGTAATAATTTACCTGTTACAATCTCAGTAACGCGAGTTACAACGCATTTTAGTGGTGTATTTATTTCTTTATTCACCAACGCCGCGAAACATTTCGGCACAGAAAATAGTCTGTGAGTGTTATTTCCTGTCCCAGCAGCTGACAGATAGAAACATGTTGGGAATTAATGTTTAGGCTTGCTACATGTAAATATTAGCATTACATTTTATCAGTGGTGGAAAGTATACTATCGGCAGCCAGGCTGGGTGTTAGTCCAAAGAGAGAGTGGTATCAATCTTCTCATCGAACTATTGGTAAGAAAGCAAATGTCAAAACTATTTAGTCCATTTAGTCTTCTAAGAAAGTAAACTAAATATCTTTGGCTTTGTGACTGTAAGCAATTTTTTCATCGTTTCTAGACCAAACCAATATTGTAGGATTAATCAATAATGAAAATAATCAGAAGATACAGCCTTAAGAACAACAGAAAGTCGCAACAAAAAGGAAAATTTGATGGGGTTGAAGGTTGAATGATCCTACATGTGATTTACCTCCAAAATATGCTCCATCGTTGAGCGTAACCTCCCTACTTCCACGTGGGATGACAGTGACGGTGCCGTGCTGGATGAAGTACATTTTCCGACCCAGCGTTCCTTCTCGAATAATCAAGTCTGCAGGTTGGAAGACTTCGAAACGCAGCTTGGTCAGGATCACTGTCACAAAATGAGGGTCGGTGTTGGCAAAGAGTGGCATGTTGGCTACAAGCCCACGGCAGTTATAGCTGACAATCTCCTGCATGGTGGGGAGACAGAGAGGACATTAAGATTAGTGATATTGAGACATTTCTACCTTCCTGTGTTATCGATTTATTACATTCTGTTGTTTAAAGGAATGATTCTGAGCTAATTTTATTTAGAGATTTACAAAATAAGTATTGAATTTCTTGTTTTGCATGTGTGACAGGTTTCGTAAAGCTGAAGCAGAAGCTGCTGTTTAGTCAATCTATTGATTATTCAGACAGAAGTTAACTACTTTGAAAATCAAGTGTAATTTTTCAAGTAAAAATGTCAAACATTATCTCGTTCCAACTTCTCAGACGCTGTTTCTCTTATGTGATACTAAACTAAATATATTTGGGTTTTGTTCGGCAAAAACAAGGCTAGGGCTGCAAGTAACAATTATTTTTATGATCTGAATATATTTTTGAGTAATCGTTTGGTCTATAAAACTTGTTGTATGACCAATGGATTCAGGTTACTTTCAAACATGACAAAGAGAAGCAGCAAGTAAATAAAATGATTAATCAATTATAAATAGATGTAGATACTTTTTTTGAATGATCTACAACTATTAGTATTAATCAATTAATTGACTAAGTGTCTGGCCTTTGGTCAAATTTCTACCATTTTATAGACCAAAATAGTTCACATATTAATCGATAATGAAAATAATCATTAGTTGCATTATTGATTTAGAGCTGAAACAATTAGTCGATTCATTATTTAATTGATAGATTAGTGATTAATCATGTTAGCCATTTTGAAGCAAAAATGTGAAAATTTGGTAAACAATCCAGCTTCTTCAATGTGAGGATTTTCTTCTTTTATATCACTGGGTTATATTGGGATGCTCATTTTTATACAATTTTCTGACATTTCAAAGACTAAACAACTGATAGAAAACAATAACCAGCAGAATAATCAATATTGATTTTAAACTTATCTTTCAGGCTTAAAATGACATCTGTGTGTGCATGTGTCAATAAAAGAGAGACATGTAGAGAAACAGGAAGTCAAATGGAAGGTTTTATGAATCAAACACCTCCTTCAGCGGATCGCTGAGCTCTCCCAGGATGCTGTCCTCATCGAACATCTTGCCTTGGAATCGCTGCTCGTAATAATCATGGATCCTCTGTCTTACATCCGCCGGCAGTTTATGGAACGACATGTACTGCTCCACTTGCTTATACTGAAAACATTTGGACAAGGCACATGGAGATTTGACCTTCATGAGGATACAATTGAAATTCCAAAGAGCTGATGTCAGATGTCACATTTTCTACCATGTGTTTGCGGAATTATTCATAATCACAAGGATTACACATTTATTCTATTTGTTTTGCAGTTTTTTTTTTCTAGTTTTAAGTGGATTACAAACTAATTTGTAATGGGCATTAGCAAAGAGTGATCCAAAACTAAGGTTCCGCCATTTGTCTATCACCTGTGCTGTTTTATCTTGTGAAAATCCCCTGGAGGCCACAAAATCCATTAGATAACACACAAATTCTCCACGCATTTGGCACAGTTTCCACGAATAAAGTACGAGCAAGTAAGCAAGCCTATGATATTAAACTGTGACTGTGATATTAAACCTCACAGCCAGAATCACATAAGTGTCCACGTGAAGCTCCTGGGACATACTGTGCACAAAACAACTAAATCTGTCTTAGTTTTTTAATCTTTTCTAGTCAGTGCAATTACCTTCTCCTGATACTGGCGATGTGATGCATCCAAGGACTGGACAAGGGTAGTTGCATGACCAAGGAACATGGCGTAGCAGGTGGCCCCCACGACCATACTGATCATAGTAAGCCAAACGTCAGTCATGCCTTCCGGAGGGTGGGCTCCGTATCCTATACACAGCATGTGACTCATGGCCATGAACAGGGCGTAGGAGTACTGAAGGTGCCATGTTGAATTCTGTAAAAAGAAAATAAGGGAAGATAACTCAGCAGTGTTGTCACAAAAAATGTATGACCATAATTAAATTGGCTACAAGAGGCCAAATGAATGCAGCAAGTGAAGGCTTCGGTAACATTATTTTACATATAAAGGTCTCCTAAATATTTCCCCTGAAAGTATCCTGGAATTAATGTAATTTAGTATTAACCATAAGGAAAATACATTTTTCAACTGGTGCACTTGCAATTAAAGAAACCATTTAACACTTTTGGAAATATGCTTATTCACTTTCTTTTCAAGAGTTAGATGAGAGGATTGATATCACTAGACATGAGTAATATCATTATTCTCATTTTATTCTCGGCAAGAAAGCGAAGAATATCAAACCATTTCTTTAAAGGAGACATATCATGAAAAACTCACTTTTCAGTCCATGTTTGTGCACATACATTTGAATATCTGGAATGCCTACGAACCCACAAACTATAAGACAACCCAGTCAGTTTTTTGTGGGCTGCCTAGATCAGAAAACATGGGAATCAACAAGCCATTCAGATTTGGCTCTGATTATCAAATGATGAAATAATGAATGAGTATTAACTGGCTTTAAATTAAACTATTTTTAACCTATTTTCCCTATAATGAGGAAATAGATTTGTCCAGGTTTTCCAGGTTTAAATATATTATGAAACATGCATGTGAGTATGTATTAAGGAATGTACTCACCACCATGTTATTTTTGGATACCCAGCAGTCTGGAGGGAAGTCTTGCAGCATAGGAACCATGAAGGTCAGGCAGCCATCCCAGTGGCACAACAGCAGCATCATGCCAATCAAGTTGACTATGCGCACCGCAGCGCTGGCCAGGTCATAAGTCATGTGGAAAATCTGAGAGAGACAAAGTTGTATGCAGTAAAAAAAAACAAAAGAAAAACATTAAACTGGACAAATGTTGAATTTCTGTTCTGATGTGCAATGCTCTATATATAATTATGAGCTTTGTCTCTCATCCTTCCTTTACCTCCTCCCACTGGTGAATGTAGCGGATGAGGCGAGACAGTCTGAGAAGACGCAGCAGACTGAGGATCTTGGTGAAGCGCACGATGCGGAGGGCGCGGGCGGTGCGATAAACGTCAGACGACTCGTGCAGGGACTCCAGGTCAACAATGAGGAAGATGTAGTCAACGGGGATGGAAGAGATGAAGTCCACCAGGAACCAGGTGCGGAGGTACTGCATGCGGATCTCTTTGGGGTCCAGGGTGATATGGCTGTCCTCTCCCGGGATGCCCGTACGGAAATTGAAAACCAGGTCCATGAGGAAGAGAGTGTCGGACAGGACGTTGAAGGTGATCCAAGGCAGGGTGTTCTGGTCTTCAAAGAAGGTGATTCCCCAGGGCAAAATGACCAGATTGCTCATCATCAATAGGAGCATCACGATGTCCCAGGAAAACCTGGACAGGAGTGGTGGAAGGTTGAGGTTGTGCAAATGTAAAGCTGTGAGCATTTTATGTACAACTAAAAGCTCTTATCGTTTTTTTCACTATTGCTATACAGAGATCCGGATACACCCAGTGTCCAAAGATGAGGTCTCCAGTGCTCACTGATCAATTATTTGCCAGAGTAAACAAACTCTGAAGACTCTGATTTTGGTTCAACTTAATCATACACTGAGATTAAATTGTTCTTTGTACTCAAAGAAAATCTGAGGGAAATTAATAAAAGAAACAAGTAAATATTTATATTTATATCCAAGTCTGTCTTTTGCAGGCTAACAGAAATTAACTGCTGCATAGAATTAGAAGCATTAAAAGCATTGTAGAGGTTAAATGCAGGTTATCCCTGCAGGCAGCATAAGGCTTATAGTGAAAATCTGTTCACATAATGAACAAATTAATTATTATGGAGTCTATTGGTGTCACCCAGACAGCAGTTGTTTTGCTGCAGCTGCTCTAGTGTGTCTTTATATCATACAGTATTCACTAGATAGAGACACACCGGTGACATACAGTAAGGTCAATTACATGCATTCCAGGTGTGAATGCATAATTGAGTGTAAACAGTGTTCCTGAAAAACAGAGCATTGCTCGCAGAATTTCAATGTAAAAACTACTTGGAATATACAATTATTTGCTATCTTACTGCCCCCCCCCCCAACAATATCCAACAGCCCAGTGTAAAATGTGGACTCATTCAAGTTTCTGGGCTCCATCATTTCCCAGGATCTGAAGTGGGAGTCCAATGGCAACGCCATCCTTTAAAAGGCACAGCAGAGGATGTACTTCGTACGGCAACTTCGGAAACATGGCCTACCACGAGAGCTGTTGGCCATTTTCTACACTGCTGCCATTGAATCCATCCTCTGCACAGCCATCACCATTTGGTTTGGGGCAGCCACAAAACAGGACAAACTCAGACTACAACACACTATTCGGACAGCTGAAAAAATCATTGGTGCCCCCCTGCCCTCCCTCCAGGACTTGTACACGGGTAGGACCAGGAAGCGGGCAGAGAACAAAGACCCCACTCACCCTGCACACACTCTCTTTAACCTCCTCCCCTCTGGCAGGTGCTACAGATCCCTGCGCACAAAAACAACCAGACATAAGAACAGTTTCTTTCCCACTGCCATCACTCTACTGAACTGCTGATAAGTGAATCATCCCCACTTTGACCACTCACCCTCTTCTCTACACATTACATACTTATAACTACAATATACATCTTGCACACTACTTTGCACTATAACTTTTTTGCACCTTACATCCCACTCCATGTGTACTTGTCTTGATAATATGTCTTATTTGTATATTTGTATTTTCATATATTATGTTGATATGTGCCTTTATGTATATAGTGTATTTACGTGTGTCTACTAAATGTCTATTTGTTGAATGTATAGACCTACCGAAGTCAAATTCGTTGTGTATGTAAGTATACTTGGCTAATAAATCTGATTCTGGGAGTTAGATGAGTAGATTGATACCATGCTCTTGTCATCAGCTGGAGCCAAGTGATGTTTAGCTTAGCATAGCTAGTTGTCCTAACTAATAGCCGTAACTCCTTGCTAAATCACAACTTTTCTGTTTGTGTATGAATTAAACAAACAAGATATAATATGTGAGCTTTGTAGGTGCTGTAAAGCAATTTCTTTTACCTTTGGACACAGCCAGGTTAGCCGTTTCTCCCTCTTTTCAGTTAAGCAAAGCTATTCGCTTCCTCGTTCTAGCTCAATACTTACCTGACAGACATAAAAAAGGTGCTGTTCTTCTAATCTATAATAATATATGGAGGTAAGTGAATAAGCCCATAATGTCAAACTATTCCTTTAAGTTAGAGGATTTGAAACAGCTATCAAGGTTAAAGTGAAGTCATCCGATCAGGAGGACAGTGTCCGATCCAGGGAATTAACCATTTCTGAGTGACCCTTACTCTCACTCGTAACAAGCTCCTGTCACAGGAGGTACCCCCTCTCATCAAAACTGTATGGTGTTTGCCTCAATATAAGGCTCGATATAAAGACAATGAAGAAAAGACAAACGTCACTGCCACTGGAAATGTTTATATGCAGTCTGCTGCTTTTAGGGTGTTGATGCCCAGATGTCTGCGCTGCACTCGTCACTGTCTGCTTCATGTCATTCAAGTCTCCAGTGTCTCGTTATACACAACAAGTACACGGTTTGGGTTTCCTTACAGATTGTTTCCATCAAGTGTCAATCACTTTGTGGGTCTCTCACAGTAACAGAATATGAACCAGACTATTTTTGATTACCATCACTCATCAGAGATCGCAATATGAACCCTGTGAGAAAACGACCGTCTTCTTTAACCAGTCAGAGTAGAGATACAGGAACTGATAGATTAGTTTCATCATTCTCATTCACGTTTATCCCACCCATCAATCTCTTGCGTCCATGTCATCTGTGTCTACACGCTGGTTTACATGTCTACTTATCATCTCCTCTCATGTTGCAACAGATTAATGGTTGCTCCCTGCTAATAACTCCACCAAAGAGTATTATGGATGTTAACAGCCAAGTTAATGGCTAAGTTAATGGCTGCATGGGCTTCAGTGGGAGTGAGAAGCAGAGTTAATTCTGCTGTATGAAAATCTATTAATAACTATTAATAACAGCGGGAGAGGAACAGGAATAGGAGTGTGGTATTATAGCATTTTATGTTGAATCTAAATCCAGGATTGAATCTGCTTAAGTGTAGTTTGCATCTTCTCAAAGGAACAAAAGTTATAAATAGGTGACATATTTGCTGTTAATATGAATTGACTATGAATATGAATGACTCTTTCTGGCATGGCTGTAGGGGTGACAATTTTATTTCCCTCTGTTTAGACTATTACTTTTATTTTTACTTTAATATTATATTATTTGTATATATTTTTGTATCTTATTTGTTTACTTATTGCAATGACTGAATATCTGTAAACTATTTTTGGAAATTAAGTTTAAAAAAAGCAGGGTGTTGGGGGAAGTTCCCGCATTTTTTGCAAATTTCATCACGTAAAATTGCATAAATATCCTGCATATTCCATCGCATTTTTTAAGAAAACGTGCCGCATAATTAAGGATTTTTGCCCGCAACAATCACAAAAAAACTCAGCGTTTTTCTGGAAGGACTGATTTATAGGTGTGTTTTGGGCGTAACATGCAATAAACCAATCAGAGTGTCATCTCCCATTCCATTTAACAGCCAGGCGCATTTGGACCTTGCTATTATGAGAGCGGATTTGCTAAGCAGGAAGGAGAGATTTTTCAGGAGAAGAAACTGATCTGCTCATATATGGCACGAGCACTATGCCACCAAAACTATATACATTGTAATATAATCCCTGTGTGTGTAACATGCATAGTGTGCGCACGCTGTGCACAAGCCTAAAATATTTGCGCTGTTAAAATAATTAAATGCTGCGTTATTGACTTTAGACCAGGTTTTTGTTGGTCAATGGCGTGATCCCTTTCCACTGCATCAAGATAGCAATACGGCAAGAATGCACCTAAACACACCTCCCTGTAAGACCAGCACACCCATGGGCCACAGATGGGCGCAGGTGCATTTGCTATTTAAACGACGTGGGCACTGGATAGGAAACTGACAACTGCTTCGGTCTTAAACTAGCAAAGACACTTGGGTCGGCCTTTGCACTGTGAAAAAAGATAGCAAGTCAGCAAAAAAGTTCCTTAGTCATCATAGAGTTTAGTAAATCAAGCAAAACAATGATTCATTTTTTTATAACAATCTGTTTCACAGGCCTGAATATGCAAACTCACTGGTTGTGTGGGAAGTCTCAAAAGTCGGCACGTCTGTCAAATTCTGTTTTGAGTGTCACGTAATTACAGTTTGAGTTTCCCGTCTTTTTGGTTTGGCGCACATCTAGACGGACCAAAATATATTGTCTACCCAAATTGATATGCGGGCTGGTTTAAAATTTGCGAGGGACCGGATTTGAGTTTGACACGTGGTCTAAAGGAGGACAGCAGAGTTCTTCCTCCTCTGCCTCCTCTCGCCCTAAGACTGCCCTTTGCCCTCTCACCTGCAGGTATCGCTGTTGAGGCATTTTATTCAGAATCTCAATAGCTAATAGTTTTTCAAAGAAGAAAGAAAATTTATTTTACAAATTAAACAGAAATTTCAAAATGGTTTATATCAACCAATTACTGTTTTTTAAATGTATTTTGATATTCCTTTTGCCTCTCAAAAATAGAGGAGCAACCTCCTCTGTCTCTATGGACCAGCCTCCTCTGATATACATATGTATATATATGTGTATATATATATATATATATATATATATATATATATATATATATATATATATATATATATGCATACACATATATATATAATTTTGTATATATATATATATATATATATATATACAAAATTGATTCAAAATGCTACATGAAACCAGATATCGGACCTTGAACACTAAACAGGAAAGCGCCAAAACATTTGCTATTACAACTCAATCATTTTAAAGGGGAAGTTGGAGCATAAGGTTTAAGGAGAGCAGGCCTTCGGTAATCCCACCCCCTCCTCAGCTGTGTGTGTATTATTGCATAATAGAGCAAGATTGGAATTATAGGGATTCTTATGGGCAATAATCCCTCTGCACGGGTTTATCCTCTCTGTCTGGTATAGGCCGGATGTTAAAAAATTGTTTAAATTTGATGACGGCTGCTATTAGTGACCGCACAGATGGATTGCTTGTGGAATCACTGCTAAAATGTTGTTAGCCACAAAAACTGAATGATCTGATAAATCCTCCAGAAGCGAGGCCAAACTACAGCAAAAAATTATTGGATGGTTTTCAAATGGAAAACATTGGATCACTTATATTAGCAGGATCAATAAATGTCGTTCTCCCTCCTCATAAACCTCAGTAATCCAGATGATCTTGTTCTATATATACTGTATCACTAATCAAATCCTTTCAGCGCCTTATTTAGTGCAAGAGACTACATCAGATGGCTGCTGCACTGCAGTCTGTCCTCTGAAAATTTGGGATCTGAGCACCCTCTCAGCCTGTTTGGTTGGATGTAAACTGCTTCAAGGGAAGTTTATGAAAGATTAATGACAAATTGGGGAATCTTGTGTTGGCAAACGGTTACAGACTTGTGTTTTCACCAATTGTGCATTTTCTATCCATTTTCTGCAGATATAATATAGGCACATTATCTGAGAAAAAAGAAGAGAAAACATAAAACTTATCTATATAAACTTAAAAAATAAACTTATCATTACCTGAAGTCACTGTACGGGTGGATGATCCACACTCCAAAGCTCTTGACCCGGGCCTGCTCCGCAGCAACACCTTTATGGCTGCCAAACATGCGCAGGGAGAACTTGTTGACCCCGGGCTGCAGCATGGACCCAAACTGCTTCTGGAAGTAGGTGGACTGGTCCTGTGAAGGTCCTGTGTCATCGCTGCATTCTTCACCCTCCTTGTCGGTGTCCAGCTGGCCATCTGGATCTGCTGTGTAGTCGTCATTGTGAGTCTGAACCAAGGAGAAGAGCGCCTTGCTCACATCAGCCTTCTTCTCTACCTTTGGGGAGGGGGTACCAGGGGGGCTGGTCCTCTGGGAACCACTTCTCCATCTCGAGAAGCGGAAGCTGCTCCAGCTACGGTACCTTGATGTCTCCGGTTTGTGAGCTGGGCTGTGGCCGATGTCTCTGTGGTCATCTGTACTCCTGGATAGGCTATTCATTTTTATACCTTGCGCCTTCAAACTGCTCAAAGCAAAATGGCACTGTCGTCCCTGTGATTTGGCTTGTTGCCTGATTGTAAAGTTCACTTACTATAGTTACTACTAGTTCTAAAAGTTCACTGCAGCTACCATTTTCATTTGATGCATTCTTTAAGTGTGAACTTCTTTTAAGCAGGATGTAAAAATAAAACACCATGCAGCTTCCAGGATGCCACTTTAAGCTCTCTGCAGTGTAGGCCAAATACACCAAATACACAAATTGCAAGTTTTTTATAAACAATAGCTTTCCACACACGAGTTCTATCAATATAAATCCATAAAAAGTTGCAGCGTCATTAAAAAAAGTAGTAGCCTAGTACTTTCCTGTGATGAACAAAGTCTCCGCCCGGCACAAATAAAAACTTCAGTATCAGATGTATTGTGTCCGCCTGTGTTTGACCATGCGAGGACGAACGCAAATTAACAGAGAGGACTCAGTAGCCGTCAATAATCGGCTTGTTGGGATAACTGCGTCCACTCACCTCCTCCTCCCTGCGGTGGAAGTGCCCTCCCTCCTCGGGGGCGAGTCCCTGCAGACCTTGTTGCGTAGCCAGGACGGGAAGCCTCCAGGTCAGCAGCAAACAAAATAGACTACAATGAATTAGGCTGGTCATTAGCCTACAGGTAGACTAATGATACCAAACGGCAAAGTATTGTTTAACCCTAACCCTTTGTCAGGTTTATCAATGATGATAAATTATCTAAAGTCTATCATTTTTAACGTTTAGATTCATCAATGTTTTAGTCAGTAGTAGCATCTTGCTACACGCGAGGTAGGCCTACATGCATTATTCGGCAGGGATGCAAAACTCGGCACAACACCTGTCCACCAGGTTTCAGAGGGGAAACCACAATGCCTCCATCCCACTGACAGCGCCAACCTTATTCTTTTTTTTTAATTAAGGGAGTAAAAGACTGGTCATCATTTAACATTTTTCGACATCAAACACCCACCTCATTTTTGACAGCCTACACTTTATTTTATATTATATATTATATAATATAAACTGCCTTAGTTTAGTCCTTATTTTAGAATTAAAGAGACTCATGGTTTTAAAGATTTTTTTTTTATTACTGTACAAAAATATTGACTAGCCTACTTTCAATTGTCACATTTTAAGGTAGGCTAGTATCAGAGATTTTAATTTTAATGTATTAATAGCCGCACAAACCATTTACAAGAGGCATTAAAACCCCCTTTATTAATAGGTTAGTTGATTAGAGACCCCATGAATGAAATCAGGAAGAGTTCGACATTTGCTTTTCTGAGAGTTAAATGACAAGATACTCTCTCATGTCTGTCCACTAAATATGAAGCTGTAGCTGGTTAGCTTAGCTTAGCATAAAGACTGGAAACAGGGTGTCCGCAAGGTTTTAAAAAGTATTAAAAGTTAGTAAATCTAATTAGTAAAAATTAAGGCCATTAAAAGGTATTAATCGCCATTTTACGAGGTATTCATTTTTTTAATATTTTTTTTCCAAACTATGAGTTATCCATTTGTTTTATTATGTCTATTTAAGTTGATCTTGTAAAGTTTGTGTGCTAGGCCTACTATATCCTTTCCTGCATCGGGTGATAGCCTATCTTAGCCTGACAAGCCCACATCAAGATGTTGGGTGTGGGAACTCACCATTGGCAGGGCTCAATCCGAGGGGCGGGATAAAAGATTGTCTTTCAAATTCCCTCTGCATGCTACAATCAAGCAGAGCAACAAATAAGATAGCAGAGCTAGTTGATAGCAGGTTGATAGGTTACATTTTTGCCGTATCCGGTCGGCAAAACTCCAAACACATCTTCCTTTTTGAGGAATTACTTCAGTGCCGTTCTTTGTTCTTTTCTCAAAGAAAAGCTTAACTCCAAGTCTTCCAGAGTCGCGGCAAAAGCCGATTCCAAAGAGCGCTGTTAGCCAGCAGCAGCTCTTCTTTGTTTAAAAGTTGTTTGTATCCCACAACGATGAACAGAGATTCTGAGTGGTGCATTACAAAGATGAAGAGTATAGTGAAAACATTCCTCCAGGGCATGCAGTTGACAGGTGGCATCTCAGCTAGTAAGAAAATATTGTATAGGGACAGTAGAAGTGGATAGCTAGGTTATTCAGATTGATTAAGGACATGTTAGCGGTCTCAGTGTGCAAGGTGGTTTTGTGCATTCTCGTAACAGTGTGGTGTCATTGCTTTTACCTAAATAATTTATTTGAACAAGTTCTGAAAAAATCTACTATGTACTCCTAGCTCGATCATCACACTTTCAGTCACTATGACCACTACTACTACGGTCAGAAACATTGATTGTGCCAAAATATGAACAATAACGTTGCTGTCAATGGGTTTATAATGTTAGCTACCGACCGTTATCTTAAAACCATCCAGCAAATAGACGGTCCCGCTAAGTGAACATTATTAGCTACGTTTTTCATGTTGGTTTTGAGCGGTATGCTTGTTTCTTTGAACTGCTTTAATTTATCATTTTATTTCATCTATTAATTCTATTCTAAAGGTGAAATAAATGCAAGATGGGTTAGGGTTGCAAGATGTTTCCAAAGTCAGTGAGTCTCAATCTATTCTGTTGACTTTCCCTATCTGCATTATTCTATTGGCCTAGAGGGTGTAGTTTTATAAATCTCAAACTCCGTTTAATGGTTAGAAAACGTGTTGCTGTATAAACCTGCAACTCAATGGCGTGTTGGTTTAAAAAAATATTGAGAAGGTATTAAAAATGGTATTAAAAGGTATTGAATTTATCTCCAGGATTTCTGTATATACCCTGTGGAAATAGGAGGAAACAGCCGTCTCTGTCCAAAGGTGACACCATTTGCTTACCAGCACCTTAAATGTATGTTTAATTACACCTGTGTATTCAGATATTCAATCCTACGTACAAGCTTGGACATGATGCCCACAACATGGGCTCTCTCCTGGTATCTTCCTGTCTGTGAAGTCATTCTCCATTAGGCTATATAGACCTCCTGTAGATCACATTTCCCCATTGTTGGTCCATGCTTTCTGAAGTGGCAGGTATCATGTTCATTACACCTGTGACTTAGACACTGTAACAGGCACACTTGACACTCCTGGAGCTTTTAGTAAAGTGTTGCGGATATCATGGGGCAAAGTTCATCAGTAGGCAGTTCACTTAAAAAAATGGATTAAACATGTTTAGGTAGAGCTCTTTAAAACATATAGTGGAAAACATTAAAATCATTGAGGATGAGTGAACTCAAGATGAATTGAAAATTCCAATATGTGGATTATTTTGAGAGTAACATAACACATGCTATGTTTCCTATCAGATGTATTGTACTGTAGGCTATGTCCACATGAATGGGTTCAAACACAGATCTAAAAATACCCAATTACATCTGCCCTAATATTAACAAATATATTTGGGAAAATATACTTATTCACTTTCTTGCTGAGAGTTAGATGAGAACAATGATGCTAATCTAATTTCTGGCTGGAAATATGAAGCTACAACAGCAGCCGCTTAGCTTAGCCTAAAAAACGGGAAACCGTCTGGAAACAGCTCGTCTCGGTTTAGGCACCAAAACAATGTGGTTAAGGTTAAAAAAAGATTATGGTTTGGGTTAAAATCATGACATTTGTTACGTTACTACACTTCCGTGCGTACGTAGGCTACATGACAAAATTATACACGTTACGCAGAACGTGACCTATTCCATTTATCAAGTAGAATTTAAAATAACCCGCTGTTATGACTTCCTGCTTTGCTCCCATCATAAATAATACAGCCACTAGAGAGTGCCAATAAACGTAAATATGGGTCGTAATTAATGCTTGTACAAACGACAAGCATGGGGTTGTTGTTAGCAGGAGTCTCAATGTTATAATCACCTTGCACCCAAGGAAACACAAATGGAGGATGTAAAGAGGACATAGTACATGACTCTCCTGATTAGGGCTGCACATAATGAGGAAAATATGCAATAACGTTGTGGAATATTGCGATAACGATATTACTTGCGATAAAAAATAAACAGATATTAAAGTGTACTCAGTTCTGCTGCTTTAAGTATTCTTCTAAAATACAACAAAGTGCTTGTTGAATTTAAAACAAATGAAATAATTTCTAACATTCTTTGATTGAACAAAGTGAACATTGAGAATTGAATATAAAACGCACCACTAAAAAAAACAATGTCACATTTTAATGTGCAGTTTTCTACTGATATTTTCTTTTAACTAACACCAAAAACCTATGAGTGTCTATTGCGATATGTTGCAGCCTTTCGCGATGTGTAGATTGCGGCAGTTAATATAGCGAAGACGATAAAAAAAAACGATATATTGTGCAGCCCTACTCCTGATGTCTGTGTTTTAGGCTATGTCAAAAGCATGGTGGGAAAATGTTAGTTACAGAAACATACACATCAGTTTTCTTTTAATATCTGGCATGAAGTACTTCAGTGCATCTTTTGCTCATGGACAGCACTAAATGGCCGGTTCTTGCAGTTGCTGTTGCCATCCTGTACCTGTCCCGCAGGTGTGATATTCGGATGAACCAATCCTGTGCAGGTGTTGTTACACGTGGTCTGTCACTGCAAGGACAATCAGCTGTTTCCCTGTAGCGGTGTCTCACAGTACAGACATTGCAATTCATTTCCCTGGCCACGTCTGCAGTCCTCATGCCTCCTTGCAGCATGCCTAAGCCACGTTCACACGGATTAGCAGGGACCTTGGGCATCTTTTTTGGTGTTTTTCAGTCAGTAGAAAGGTCCCTTTACTTTCCTAATTATTTTTTTTCCTTAATTGCCTACCGCTTCGAAGCAGTTATTGGCCGTTCCACAGGTGTTTATGATTCATTAAACAAGCATGGAAAACATTGTTTAAACCATCTACAATAAAGATCTGTAAAGTTATTTGGATTTTTACAAAATTATCTTTAAAAAAGTGTCACGAAAAAGGGACGTTTCTTTTTGTGCAGAGTTTAATTATAGAGAATTATTGTGACAGTTTAATCCAAAATACACATTTCTCCTCTGACCTGTAGTGCTATCAATCTAGATAGTTTTGGTGTAAGTTTACCAGTTATGGAAATATCATCTGTAGAGATGTCTGCCTTCTCTCAAATATAATGGAACTAAATGCCACTTGGCTTGTAGTACTCCAAGCGCAACCCCCCCAAAAAAAGAATTGTCGTACACAAAAACAATATTCTGATTTATAAAACCTTGCGGCGCACACCGGTACGCACTCTTCTCGTTATAAATACGGACGTGCGTTACCTTATTCGGTCGTGCACGAGCCTCACGCTCCTCCCAAGGTCTTCCCATATTTGTCCTAATAAGGTTCATGTTAATCAATCAATGAATATTCCAGCCATGAAAGGAGCCCTTGATCACCAATCACGAAACGGAAAAAGGGGAAAAAAAAAAACGATTCAGTAATTGTGAGATCGATGTGCTCCTAACAGAGGTAGAACGTCGAAACAAAATCCTGTTTGGAAGCCGTAACCCGTGTGTAGTGTTCATATTGTTACACAGCCTTACTACTTAAAAGATTTAGCTCAATTACCAAACATCATTTATGGTTCATATTTCCCATTTACCCCTGTGAGATCACATTTATGATCATATGATCATTTTCGTTTTTTGTGAGAAAGGAAATTCAATTATTAAAAACGTAGAAAATAGAAACAATATTTTGGATCATTATTGGTGCAAAACAGGTGAAAGTGCTTGAAATGTGGCAATTTGGTAACTTGTATGGTAACTGTGTGGGAATAGCAGGTGCAGAAAGACAACATTCACACACAGACACCTACAATCAGACACGACCACATAAAGACACGCGCGCGCGCACACACACACACACTTCCCGGGGAGAGCAGTTCAGTGGATGCGGTGTGGGAGGAGCCCCTGCCTCTCCCCCGTTGCTGGCAGCCGGCTCTGGGTCGGTTATGCAAGAACGGGATGGTTGGGTTCAGGAAAACAAAAACTGGGTTAGGTTCGGAAAACTGGCATACCATCGGAGTTCGCTAAAACGCAGTCCTCAAAACCTTGGGAGCATTACGCACGATCACACGTGTGGTCAAAAGTTTGCGGAAAACTGGGAACGCATGGAAATTCTTTATAAATCCCGACTATTGCGAGGAATGTTGCGACGACAAATTTCACCCTGCTTCACGCAACTTTTTCTTGCGTAACAGGTTTTATAAATGAGGCCCCAGGTTGCGAGAGGTTTCATAAGGAAACTT
Organism: Perca flavescens; assembly: GCF_004354835.1. NCBI lineage: Eukaryota > Metazoa > Chordata > Actinopteri > Perciformes > Percidae > Perca > Perca flavescens. The sequence goes on along the minus strand of NC_041344.1, from coordinate 14,844,795 downwards.
TGGTAGAAAGCAAATAGTTCTTACATGAGACAGGTCTGTGGATTATCTTGTTTTATTATGAACATGTCAGTCACATTTGAATTGCAATAACTTTTTTAAAAAAAAAAAAAAGAAAAAAAAAGTGCTACGTAAATAGTTTATCACAACATTGAAAACATGGCCGTTTCAGTTCATGTATACATAGTCATTTAGGAAATCACATTATATTTATTCGTAAACCTAAACAGTAATTCCTGTACACCCATTTGTGTATTCTGTGTACTAAAACTGCCTCTATGAAATATCCCACAACGCAATTGCACATTTTCTTTACAGTTTGGTTTTTTGCACTATTAAGAATGTATTTATTGCATATATTTAGCCCTTACCCCTGAGAAAAATCACCACCTCACAAAATGTTTCAATAAAATAATCCAGACTTTTACAATTTTCAGTGCACATTTTAGCTCAAAGAATATTAATTTCGTACATCAGTAACAGGAATGACAAATGTAAAAAATCTACACCAATCTTAGACACTTAGAACAAATGTTAATTACTGGCATTGTGGAGAGCGGAGATGTTATTCCTTTATCGTCTTCAGGTGAGGAGTTATCCTCAGGCGCTACATAATTTCCTAAAAAGACACAATCATATGATTATTAATCCATTTTTATGCTCCATTTCTACAAATGTTTAATACTTTTATGACTTACTCAGCTAGTGTGCCCTTCTTCACATGATTACATATTTCCCTGTAACCCATCACTTGTGGTTTCAGATTATTTATCTCTTGGTTCCAGGCGTCAGACTCTCGTTTTAAATTTTCTTAGTGAAAAAAGAAAACAATTCAAATTTTTAACAGTAATTATTGTATTCCACCACACGATGGTACCAGCAGCTAAGCATAAATTATCTGAGATAGTTGTGCCTTATACCAAGAGTCTCTGTGTGTTCCTTCTCCACGGCAGCCAGCTCATCAGCTTTTATTTTCTACAATAGTGGGGACAGTAAAAGTATCAATGAAACATTATAATACTCCATAACAAGTACTTAAGTATTATCAGCAAAGTTTACTTAAAAGCATCAAAAGTAGAAGTAAGCTACATGTTATGTAAGAAATATGGCCCCTGTGACTGATCCATTATTCAATATCACATGAGGAGCAGAAAGGCAGATGGGGTAGCAGAAACAAAAAGAAACTTTCACCTTTTCTGCCTGACAAGTGTCAATTTCTACTTTCTTTTTCTCTATGTCTGGAACGAGTTTGGGCACCCCTTCCTCCATATCCTTCACTGCGTTGTTCTCAGCAGACAGCAGCTTTTCCACCAAGGCTTTTAAGCTTTTTAAATCTGAAAGTTTATCATCAAGTTTCTGGGACTCCTTCGGCAGCTTTTGATTTGCCTTTCCCAGCATTGTCATCACTTGATGTTGGCCCACTATAATCAACACCAGTCCCATGGACAACAAGGTGCATAAAATGGTCACCATCCACTGAACCCGCATTGATGCTGTTTGGTTTGCTGTGCAGAGAAAGTTTAAACAAGGAAATAAATAAACATATGCAGAAGCAGGGATGATGTTTCACACGGTGTGCAGTCAAGCGCTCATTAAAAAAAACTGATAACACAAGACGGACTTTAAACTTTCTACTTCCGGAGTCATATTTCCTCCTTACCTTCCACTCGTATATAGTCTTTAGTTCCTGCTTCTTCTGCTCACTAATTTGCTGTAGATTTTGTCTCCCTGGACAGCAAACAACCACCAAGACACAAAGTGTCATTTAATGTGCAGCCCTTGTCACTTCATGCTTTTCACACTTCTGCCTCCTCCCTCTTTTTCCACAGGCTGGTTATCTGATTGAGTCCCACACAGCAAACAGGTTCAGTGACCTTTAACATTCAGTGTAGCTGGCAGCATGAATAAAAAGATACGAAGTACAAAGGTGTACCTTGCCCTCAATAAATAAAGTGATGTGTGTGTGTGATGAGTGTGATATACATACTGCGATGGGGAGAGGACCTGCATGTGCTTTCTCTGATGCTCATTTGATGAGAAAATTGATCACACCTGTAACTAATCAGTGATCCTGGGATTTCAAAATAAGTGTACAATACAGAACATAAACAGTTTTATTATTAAAAAAACCTGATGATTAAGATTTCTGCAGACAAAAGTTAATATTGGTGTTTCTTTTCTTGTGAAAGAGCTTAACCTCTTCATGAAAATATTTTAAAAAGACTATCTGAAGCTACTATACTGTATGTTCAATTAACTAACTGTGTCTGTCTGCTGTTTGCATTTGTTGGTGTTAAATAGCCTGATGCCTGTGGGGACAAAGGATCTCCTGAACCTCTCTGTCCTACAGTGCAGCGAGAGCAGTCGCTCACTGTAACTGCTCCTCTGTCCAGACAGGATGTTGTAGAGGGGGTGGTTGTCATTACCCATTATGGCGTACAGTTTGTTGCATGCACGCCCCTCTACTACAGTTCCCAATGAGTCCTGTGAACTGGTACTGTTCGCCTGCTAGATCAGTTATCTCTGGTTGCTAATGCCTATAACCCTGTCCACATACTTTGCCTTGTCAACTCAGGTCTGACCGGCCTGACTAGCTTTATTGCTTTGGATTCAAAAGACTCACACACTATGTCACAGTGAAAGGACGGCACTGAGGATCTCAGAATGTCCATGTTCTCTCCTACTCATTTTGTTTAGTTAGTTAACATGCTAATTGTTTAGGATTTCAGACATGGCTGCTTGTGTGCCTGGTGAAAGAAATGATGTACAACCTGAAAAGAAAACCCAGACAATTTTGTGAGATCTGGGGCGGGTTCACAAATTTCATTTTTGTTTTACATCTTAGTACTATTTGAGCCATTGAATACAGAATATAACACTAATGCTACTGTAACCCTGTAACCTATTATCTACTTTACAGTAACTGTATGTATTTACCCAATATTTCCTTATACATTATTTTCTCCCATTAATTTATATCCAAGAGTTCAAAGGTCAACTTCACAACTAGGGTTGGGTACCGAAACTCGGTGCCAATAGGGAACCGGTGCCGACGTAAACGGTAGTAACGATACCGAATAAGAACGACAGTTTCGGTGCCTCATTTCGGTGCTCAACTTTACACTACACCTGACAGCATGTAACGTTAGCCTACCTTTAGCTAGCAGCTGGAACAGTGTAAAGTGTGACTGTACAGCGGGATGTAACAGTCTGCGCAGCAGCTGCCGTTGTCGCAATTCATAGATATACAGTATGTTTATATGGTCGGAATTAAACAACACAGACGGTGCGTTCACTCGCAGCTGCCGTTGTCGGAATTAAACAACACAGACGGTGCGTTCACTCGCAGCTGCCGTTGTCGGAATTAAACAACACAGACGGTGCGTTCACTCGCAGCTGCCATTGTCGGAATTAAACAACACAGATTCACTTAAAACAGGTAGCCTCGTGGTGCATTCACAGTAATTGTAAAATACCCTTTTCCCATCTGGGGTTCAACAGAAATTTACTGGGGAAATAAGTTATTGTTATTGTTATAGTTATTAAATTATTATTAAATCTTTAATTTTGACCATGGCCTTAGCAATAAACAAGTCACTGACTGTTGTTTACTACCCTTATTTTTTTTTCTTCTTCTTTTTTTTTTTTAACTTTATTTAAAAGTACCGGTTCAGGCACCGTTTAGGCACCGGCACCGTTTTAAAAGTATCGATTTAGCACCGGAATCGGAAAAAAAACAAACGATACCCAACCTTATTCACAACACACTGTTCTGCAAAAACGCTTTTCTGGCCATAACTCAGGAACAGAAGAGGGGACATTTGGTTGGATACTGAATTGGTGACACTAATCTTGAAACAGTGGTGATTGTTTAGATTTTTCTGTGCTGCCGGTTTAAAAATGTGTGTGAAGCGTTCATGTTTTGTCAAAAAATACACTTAATAACTTTTAATTTGAATAATTCCATCAAAGTCTTCACCACATATTAAATGAGTCTGGACAGTCATGGACGTAAACTGCGACTTGACTGGTTGGCAGAGGTATACAACCGCAAGGTGGTATTTCTAGTTTCAGTAGGTCATTGTTACGTAATATTATGCATTTAAAGATATTTATTTTATTGCCATTATCTTTCTCTCATTCTCTGTCTCCCTAATATCTCTTTGTCATTAGTTGGGTCATGACCAATGGCAGGGAACCATCATTAATGTTATCAGTAACACCTGTACTTTTCCTACCATAACAAGTCAAAATATCTGCTTTATATAAACTGAAGGATTATGTATGGCAGCGCCCTAAAAAATTCTGTAAGTCTTTATAATGAGAAACTTTCTTGAAATAATGACTAAGTATCGCAAAATAATGACGGTATGTTTTGAAAAGGTTTCTCATTGACTTACAGGATCTTTTTTTTCATTACAAGACTAAGTTTTCATCTTGTTTCTTTCTTTTATTGGTGGAAATGGGCTTCCATAATTAGGCTAAGTGTTCCTTTATGGAGTGAGAAAATGTTGGCACTTGTTAAGTGAAACAAACCATTTAAAAACGCATTGGATTATCTGACAAACACAATGTCAGAGCTGAAAACAGGGTTGTTTTTATTAAACGAACACTGGCATATCTGTGTGTTGTGCGTGACAATATAACAATTGCTACTGATATGTATACATGTGCAAACAAAGACATGTTTAACTTTTACATTGTGTTTCTGCAGATTAAATAAAACAATCAGATACAATATTTATCTCTTTACCTTACACAAAACCTAGCAGAAACACACCACCCCAACACAACCCATTATTCTTGTAGGTGGTGACCAAACAGCCACAGTGTCAACAAATAAATCATAATTGTTGACTGATTTACTGTAACACTATAAGCCAAATCGATGGGCACAAAGCCAGCAGACCATTCACATGTACATTTAAAATCTGATAACAAAGGTCGCATAAATACTAAGAGTAATTTTAAATTTGTTACATTACCAGAAATGTCTCACGTGATGCAGTATTTGCTCACTCCTGGGGAAAAGTCACAAAAAGAAGAAGCTGATTGGTCTATCAGTGGAGATCAGAAAGTATTTAAGCATCCTTAAATCCTGCCCTTCAACCCCTGAATGCCTGCTGATCAGCTCAGGTGAGAATGATTCAGATATCTGAAGTATGGAACAAAGTATTTACTAATTCAGTTTTTAGCTATTTTCTAAAAGGATTTTGAGCATTTTTCTTTTTCGGTTTTGTTTTTCTAGATACTGATGTGAGGATTCATCAAATGTTTCTATACTTTTTTCTTGTCATTTTTGTTTGTATACTGCTACTGTATGTAACAAAGATAAGAGACAAAACTGAGGTTTGCTCAGTTATGCTACATATTCACATGTATATGTCGAGATGTGTACACATGCAAGATGGCATGTATTAATAGTAAAAAGCTTAAAGAGTTAAAGAGTGTATCATTTTCCTGACTTATTGGTTTTTGTACTTGTCCTTTTGCTCTGTTAGGTTATCTCCACTGACAAAAATGGGGTTGTTTCTTGTAATCTTTTCAGCTCTTCTGCTGATTGGTAAGTAAATCAAGAATTACTTTTAAAATTATGATAATTTCATGTTATTACTGAAATGTAATGTTTCAGTGATGTTTGTATTTGAGTTGAACTAGATTACAATACAAGTTAAAGAAAAACAGCTTGGACTGCAGAATAAATCAATACAAGTAGTCAGCTATAAATAATAAAAGTATACATTAAGATGAACCATGAAACAATAAACAACAAGACTGGACATTAGGATCTTTGAAAGCTTTAAGTAATTGAAATCAACCTTTTTTTCACAAATTGGACACATTTTTCAAACTGCTCAGTATTAGACTTGGATTGTTATTGTTATAAATTTAATTATGTCACAGAAATGTACATGTATATACTTATATGTTCAATTTAATATGCATGCTCATATTAATATTTTGCAGAACCTATTTTTTTAGTTACTGAAATTTTGAGTGTGCTGAGCTTACTTATTTAATCCAATAGAAACAACAGTGAAGGTAAAAAGACTAAATACATTTTATTCTTGTTCCAGGATTTTGCAGAGGAGGACCGACAACTCCAACTGCACAGTCAGGCACCTGCTGGGTCATGGGCACTCTTCACTACACATTTGATAGCTATCATTACACCTTTGAGGGCAACTGCACCTACACCTTCACCAAGAACTGCCATGTTGATCAGGCCCTCCCGGCCTTTGAGGTGGAGACCAAGAACATGAATGAGGGCAACGTACAGCTCCCATCGTTGGAGACGGTCACTGTCAATGTTTACGGGATCAACATTGATATAGTTCGCTTTGAGTTTGGTATTGTCCGGGTGAGTCAGTCAGTAGAGTTAAAGGGTTTCATGTTTCTTGTGTTTGCATTGTGTGAATGCTGAATATTGTGATAGGAAATGCTTGACTCTTTAGTGAAATGAGATGCGTAGGCTATATATTTGTATTCATTTAAGTGCAGTAGAGGTCATGTCCTGGACATTGGACTACTTTTTTTTTTTTTTTAAATAGGTAACTGAATAAATAAAATGTGAAAAATCCAAAAAATTGTAACAAATTTAGAGACCTTTTTGGTTTCTGTTCAAAATGTTATTCCGGTGGTTGAGACAATGTCAGTGTTTTTAAGAGTCTGGTGACAGCCCTCTCTGCTCCAACAACAAGCCCACTCACTTGTTACTTGCCTGGACAAACTTTCCACAAAATGTAATTTAAATCTCTAAAAGTATTTTAGATATCCTACTGTCTAACAAACAAACAACCAAAAAATAAAAAAAGAGAACAGCAACATGAAACATGTTTGGCAAGTGTAATGTGTTGTGACCTTGCTCTCTCTATATATTCAAAAATGTTTTTTTCAGGTGAACTATCAACAATGGAATCTCCCAATCAACTTAAACAATGGCCAAGTGAAGCTTTTCCAGAAAGGTCTGTATGTCGTCATGGAGACAGACTTTGGCCTGACCGTGCAGTATGACTGGAACGAGTACCTTTCAGTCACAGTGCCGGGCAGTTTTACCGGCAGTGTGTGTGGCCTGTGTGGCAACTTCAACAACAAAAAGGAAGATGATCTCACAACTCCCAGCGGTTCAGTGGCCAGCAGCGTGGCAGCACTGGGAGAGAGCTGGAGGGTTCCCGGCACCGATGCCAATTGCCAAGATGGATGTGATGGCCAGTGTGAAAAGTGTTCTCTCAGTTTAGTTCAGAAATTGGAGAAAGAAATCTTTTGTAGCGCCCTTATACAAAATTTTTTAGAACTTCTAGGTTGTCAACCTGACATTGACCCCAGCATCTTTAAAAGCAACTGCATGCTTGACCTCTGTAGGGGTGAAGCTGTGAACACGTATCTTTGCAACACTCTTCAAGGCTACGCTGACATCTGTCAGAAGTCTGGGGCCAGCGGTCCCAACTGGAGGACTTCTACTCAATGCCGTGAGTAATCCAAAGTTTAAAAAGTCACTACTGTAAACACATGTTAATAAATGCAGTGGTAGAATATAGCTAAGTACATTTACTCAAATACTGTACTTAAGTACACATTTGATCATTAGTTGCACTCCTATACAAAAAACTTACAATCACTTCAACCAACTACAACTGCAAAATACTGCATTTATATTAAGGAGGAAGCAGGAGTAATCATAATCTAATAAGATAGTATATTAGAGTGTTATGCTGTCAGGGGCTATGTTTTTGTATTCCATTTACTTAAATACTTTAGGTACATTTTCCTAATTAATAATATAATAATCATAATGTAGTCAGATTCTTGATTAACAATATGAGCCATCATCATCATTGGCAAAAACAAGCACTTCTAGTAGGCGTACATTGACGGTGCGCATTTGCCCTATATGGTTACATTACAGCCCTACCCACAGCTGCCTGTTACAGCGTTCTCACTCAATACTGAAACAATTTCAAAGATTTTTGTTCAGATTAGTCTCTTAGACACAAACGCAAAACATAGGGTCCAGGTTGAAAAATACCGAAATTACCTTATAAGTAACATTTTCATTGTAGGACTTTTACTTGTATTAATGCAGTGTGGTATTAGTGCTTTTACTTAAGTAAAGGATCTGAATACTTCCTCCACCACAGAATAAATGTGAATAACTGAATTTAAACTGAGAATCTGTCTCCTCTTTGTCCACACAGCTACACCAAAGTGCCCAGAGAACAGCCACTATGAGTTCTGTGCAAGTGGCTGTCCTGCTACATGTGCAAACCCAAACACTCCCACAAAATGCAATGCCACCTGTGTGGAGACGTGTGTCTGTGATGACGGCTTCATGCTCAGTGGCATCAAGTGTGTTCCCAAGGCTCAGTGTGGCTGCATGTACGAGGGTCACTATGTGGAAGCCGGAGCCTCTTTCTGGGGTGATGAGAGCTGCACCAAACGCTACACATGTTCCGCTGGTGGAAGCTTGTCTTCCAATCGGACCAGCTGTCTCGCCGGGCAGCAGTGCCAAGTAGTGGAGGGGATCAGAGGTTGCTATCCTGTTAACTACGCCACGTGTATGGTATCTGGTGACCCACATTTTGTGACTTTTGATGGGGAGCGCTACAACTTCCAGGGCACTTGTGCATATCAAATGGCTGGTGTCTCCTCCAATCAAACCGGCCTGGAACCTTTTAGTGTTGTGTTGCAGAATAATGGTCAAGATAAAAAGATTGGATCCGTTGTCAAGCTGGTGGAGGTAAAGGTGTACGGGTTCACCATTGTCATCAGCAAAGAGCACCCTGGCGCTGTTGTGGTAATGTATTTTCCAAAAAGAAATCATACTTGTATGGCTGCAACTAACGATGGTTGTTGTTTTTACAATCAATTACTTGGCACATCATTTTCTCTATTGTCTGATCGGTCTATAAAACACCAGACAACAACTAAAAGCTAAAAGCCATTTAATGACATGTCATTAAATACCTTGTTTTGTTCAACCTGCTGTCCAACACCCAAAGATACAGTATATTCAGTTATATGTTTTTAGGATTTTTTAATAGTCTTTAGTAAGTATCAATATAAGAATTAGTCTGGATGAAAATTCCAAAAATCTGGATCATAATTGGTTCAAAGAAAGAGAGCGTTTTCTTTCTCCTATCCTGGAATGTATGTGTGGTGTAACCAGATCTTACTTCACAGAAATAGTGGATGTGGAGATAGTTCTTGCAATGCAATACCATGCGACAATTGACCAGCAGCTCTACATACATGTACTTATGTACTAATTCAATTGATTCATTATAAAACGTACAAACTACTTTATAAACCTTTTTCTCTTTCATTATTATCTTTTGAAGGTTAATGGAGATCTCTCCAACCTCCCTATGACGCTGAACAACAATAAACTCCAACTCTACACGAGTGGCTGGTTTGCTGTAATTGAAACAGACTCCGGAGTAAAGGTGTACTACGACTGGAACAGTGTAGCATTCGTCACAGTTCCCAGTACTTACATGGGCGCAATGCAAGGTCTTTGTGGCAATTACAACCTCAACACCAAAGACGACATGCAGATGAGAGATGGGAAACAAGCCGCCACGTCCGAGGAGCTCGGTCAAAGCTGGAAAGTCGTTGCCTTCCCCGGCTGCGTAGATGGCTGCAGCGGCCCCTGCCCTGGCTGTAACGCCACTCAGAGAGAAACCTACAACACCAACAGCTACTGTGGCCTCATCAGCGACCCTGCAGGCCCGTTCCGTGACTGCCACGCCAAGATCGACCCTGCAGGTTTTCTCAATGACTGCATGTTTGATGTCTGTCTTTACCAGGGCAGCAGGAACATGCAGTGCAAGACTTTGACCGCCTACACAGCTGCCTGCCAGCTGAAAGGTGCCACAGTGTACTCCTGGAGGTCAGATCAGTTCTGTGGTAAGCACATCTACTATTTATCAGTCAGTCAATTTCTTGTGAGTTTCTTGAACAATTATTCTACGAAAATATTTCTGATCCTGCCTTTTCCCTAGATGCCAAGTGTCCATCTAATAGCCATTACGAGCTCTGTGGCAGCGGCTGTCTCAGTTCATGTCAGAAAGACTCAAACTGTGGAGCTCAGTGCATGGAAGGATGTGTCTGTGAGGAGGGTTACCTGCTGAGTGGAGGTGAATGTGTGTCTGCCGACCAGTGTGGCTGCACACTTGAGGGCAAATACTATCAGCATGGACAGGTCTTTTACCCTGATGCCCTTTGCCAGAAGGAATGCATCTGTAATGGCACAGTAAGTATGACAAGAAGAGAGAGTATGAAGGAGTTATCTGGGTTTATTTTTTTCCAAGATCTGTTTGGAGCAATGGGAATGCATTTTAACATACAACATTGTCAACAATGATCAAGCGGGTATGTCTTTCATATTAGGTGCAGTGTAAGCAGTCCTCTTGTGGTCCATATGAGAAGTGTGAGATGAAGAATTACGTGCGATCATGTGAGCCTTTGAGAAAAGGAGTGTGCTCCATCTCTGGAGATCCACATTACAACACCTTTGACAACACCACATATGACTTCCAAGGCACCTGCACCTATATCGCAGCTAAAAGCTGCCACCTGAGCGGCACACGGCTCACCGAGTTCTCTGTGGCAGTGGAGAACGAGAAGTGGTATGCTTTCTCTGACAATCCTAAGGTGTCAGTGACAAAACTTGTAGCAGTAGAAGTTTACGGAACCATCTTGATCCTTCGCAACAATGAAGCTCAAATGGTTTGGGTACGTCACTAATATAATTATTTAAAGAGGCCAATATATGCAATAATATAACCAATAATTTACACTAACTGTGTATCAAATGTCAACGTGAAAACAATGTTACAATTTGTTAGTAGAGACCAAAAACCGAGCTATAAGTTTGCTAACAAGAAATGTCAATGCAATGTTTACAACTTGTTTCCGCTGCACCCAAGTGGCCAAACAAACCTGTTATTACAGGTTTAAATGTCCTATGACATGCTGCCTTTTGGATGCTTTTATATAGGCCTCAGTTGTCCCCTAATACTGTATCTGAAGTCTCTTTCCCGAAATTCAGCCTTGGTGCAGAATTACAGCCACTAGAGCCAGTCCCACAATGAGCTTTCCTTAGTATGTGCCATTTCTGTGTCTTCAGCTATTGAGGAGGAGAGAGGGGGGGCAAGGTGGAGGGTGGGGGTGTGGCCTTGACCAACTGCCATGCTTCGCTCATTTGCAAGGCATGATGTCTCTCTTTCTCAGGGGTGGGCAATAAGGCATGGATACCCGACCCGAGGCAAACGGGTCCCGACGGGCCGGGCCGGGTTTGGACAGATATTTAGAAATGATGGTCGGGGTCGGGTCGGGCTTGGTCACATCAGCGCGATAAGGCATTTGTTGTAAAATGGTGCTGCGGCTCCTTTTAAGAGAGCTCAGTGCGTGTGGGTTTGTGTGTATGTGTGTGTGTGTGTGTGTGTGTGTGGTAAGTGGGCAGAAAAGAGATAGAGAAAGAGGAAGCAGACGTGTTGTAGATGCAACCAGAGCAGAGTTAGTGGTTATTCATTTTATAACGTGGGCCCTGGAGGTAACGAGTCTCTCCTGGTTTTCTGATCACGGTCGGTAACAAAGCGATCAGGAAAGGTTAACACATTGAACATTTTAACAGCTGATTAACGTGCGCTTGTTGCCCCGTGAGCGCTGATGCGCTCATCTGTTGACATTTCCGAATGCCTTCCTACAGTTGTTTAATAAAAAAGGGCTTTCCACACAAATAAACGTAGCCTTCATGTGTCATTAGTATGAGGGCTCAGACAGAAAAATTCGGCCCGATCCGGACTCTAGTGGGCAAAGCAGAGAAAGGGGAGGTAACCTTTCCCCTTATGACGTCATATAGGGAAGATTCCAGATTGGCCCATCTGAGCTTTCATTTTCTCAAAGACAGAGCAGGATACCCGGGGCTCGTTTTACACCTATCGCCATTTCTAGCCACTAGGGGACCATAGGCAGGCTGGGGGAACTCATAATGATGTTTAAAAACCTCATAAAATGAAATTTTCATGCCATGGGACCTTTAAGGACTAAAGGAGGGAGCTATGCAAATGAAAAGAATGACAATAAGCAGTCAAAACAGGCACAAATGTTCAGAATCATTACATATAACTGAATGACAGCAAATATATTTCAAATGAGAAGAAATTAAAAAAAATGAATTATTCTCTGCAGATTAATGGGGTCCTACATCACCTTCCACAAAACCTCCACAACGGTGCAGTGAAGGTTTATCAGGAGGGGGGAAATGACGTAATTATGACTGACTTTGGCCTAAGAGTCACGTATGATCTGGTCTACCATGTCACTGTCACTGTCCCTGGAAACTACAGTGGCAGAACTTGTGGTCTGTGTGGCAATTTTAACGATGACAAAGCAGATGAGTTCCAGCTGCTGGATGGAAACCTGACCAAGGACTTCCAGACCTTTGGAGCAGCATGGAAAGTGCCCGTGCCTGGAGCTGTTTGTGATGATGGCTGCAGTGGCGACCAGTGCCCCAAATGTGACGATTCTAAAAAAGCTGCAATAGAGGAAAAATGTGCAGTCATCACCAATCCCAAAGGTCCATTTGCTGCTTGCCATGATGTAATTGATCCTGCTTCCTACTTCAGAGATTGTGTCTATGATGTTTGCATGGCCAAAAATGATCAAAGCATAATGTGTAACAGTATTGCTGCATATATGTTAGACTGTCAAGACTTTGGCGCAAAGATTGAGAACTGGAGAAGTGCTTCTTTCTGCCGTGAGTCTGCACATTGTTATTATTCATTGTACACTGTGAAATCTGACTCCACATCTGTTCAACACATTTACATTTACTGTAAAAAACAACAACTCCTAACTACTATTATTTGAATACAGCTTTTACATGCAGTGCTAGCAGCCATTATGAAACCTGTCTACTGCCTTGTACCTCTCCATGTCCTGGCCTCGTTGAAACCCTCACATGCACTACGACTTGTGTTGAGGGCTGTGCCTGTGATAAAGGCTACTACTACAATGGAACTGGCTGTGTGCCCTCTGACCAGTGCAGCTGCTATTACAATGGCCAAACTTACAAGGTAAGAAGATAACATATTGTTAATGTATTATAGATCTGATAAAGTAAAACTGTGGTTTAAGACTCCATTAATAATGGACCCGAGGGCATTCAGTCTATTGATTAGGATTACCTGCCATGATTTTTTTTTTTTAGAGATATCCATCTGACTTTGATTTCTTAACCTTTCATCTAGTGTCATCATCAGGTCATAATTTAAGTGTACGGTACTTTGGTTACTGACCAAATACCTGCAAAACTAATGCCTATCAGCCTCAGCTTCACTTTGTGTTTAATGCCAATTGGCAAATGTTAGCATCCTAGCACTAAGCTGGTGAACATGGTAAACATTATGCCTGCTAAACATCAACATGTTAGCATTGTTATTGTGAGCATGTTAGCATGCACATTAACATTTAGCTCAATGCAATGCTGTGCCTGAAAGTACAGCCTCACAGAGTTGCTAGCATTTTGTCATTTTTTCAAGAGTTCACCTCAAGATTTGACATGTTGATGATATGTGAGTAACACGTACCCCCAACTACAATACACTCAATCGACTAGCAAAAAATGGCATAAAGTATGATATGCCGCCTTTTAGCATTAACCTAACCATTTGTCTTGTTGCAGGTCGGAGAGTCGATTATAACTGATGACTGTCACAGGATTCACACTTGCCAGGCCTCTGGAGTGGTTCTGTCTAAAAACATGACATGCGACCCCAACGAGAGCTGCCTGGTCAAAAATGGTGTGATGGGCTGCCACATTCAGGATTGCTTTTTGGACGCAAATGGCACCCTCACTGAATTTAATGGTGATAGTGGTACCATAACAGTGCCAGGAGCCTATGAGCTTATCCAGAGCTGCAACTTCTCTCAGATATCAGACTGGTTTAGGGTGGTGGTGAAGTTGGAGATGTGCACACCTGGTGTTAACACTATCATAGCTGTGTATGTGTTCTTTAATGAAATGATGATCACAGTTGACAACAAACATAATGTCTGGGTAAGTGCCTGGATAAAGATATGACATTAAATTTACCTTAAAAATGAATGTGTGTTACTAAAAAGTGTTCAATCTGTGTTCACAGACAAATGGTAGAGCGTTGACTCAAACCACTTTCTCCCAGAACAATGTAAAAGTGGTGGTTTCTGACAATACAGTGAGAATTAACAGCACATCCAGCCTTCAGGTGTCCTTTTCTTCAACTAATGAACTTGCCATTAGTGTCAGTGACAAAGTAGCTGACATGGTATGTGGGGCATGTGGGAAGACCAGGCCTACTGACAAGACAATACCAGTTCTGAGAGAGAGACTGCTGGTCTCTCTTCACGGGCCCAGTACTGCCTTTGTGTCACTGAACATTGGGCAGTGGACGGCTCCTGATTTCCCCCAGTGGTGAGTCACATAAATTACTTCCAAGTAATGACTCTTAGTGGCACAAAAAGAACAGAAATTGGCAATGTTGCTTAAACTATATACAAATCAGATAGCTATTATTGTTGTCATTATTATTATTTCTTCCTCCTAGAATATGTTACGGTATGCAGATTATATGATTATTATTTATTGACATTTGGCTTCATTAACATAATTTTTCTTTTCTTTTTCAGTGGTTTGTAAATTCCAGTGCTGCCAGCTTTTCATCAACTGCATTGATCAACTTCCTTCAGCACTAACCAGACTGACAGCATCATTGATTCATGAAATTATTTTCTATTTATATAAATCCCATATCCACGTACTTCCCATTCCTACATTTCAATTGTCAAAATTCTTTTGTTTTGTAAAACATCTGTAATAAAACAGCTTCCAACTTTATTGATATTTTGCTTGGCAATAAATATCCAACTATCAAACACTATAAACAATAAACAATGTGTTTGTCTTATGTGTAACTGTATGTGTGAATATCACATTTGTTTAACCACCAGCCAACCATTGCATTAAAGGACAATTCCGGCGCAAAATGAACCTAGGGGTTAATAACATATGTGTACCGAGTCAACCGTTATCTGGGATCTGTTTTCATGCTAATCGAATGTGTCTCTAGCTTGAAACAAGCTAGTGCAAATCGGTGATTAACTTCTAACGCTAGCCTTTGGGGCAGAGAGTAAATCGCTATTTCTACACCACTAACAAGGCTCAAAATAGCACCACACTTCAACGGTAGTATAATGAGGGTCCCTACATGTAAACCGAAGAATTGAGAACAAGTGTACAGACAGTTTATTAAAAAGATAAATTATAAAGACTGTACCGTTCATGTATACAGGCACCCTCTGCCCCTAAGGCTAGCGTTAGAAGCTAATCACCAGTTTGTGCTAGCTTGTTTCAAGCTAGAGACACATTCGATTAGCAAGAAAACATATCCCAAAGAACAGTCGATTGGATTAAAGAAATGCCAATAAACCAGAGCACGTTTTTCTCCCATCCTGGAAAGCTATGTGGAGTAACCAGACCCTCCCCTGCTCCGCAGCATGTGTATGGTCTGGCAAAGCGAGACTATGAAGAATAAGACCATACCAGCATCTAGATGGACAAAAGTGATTTGAAAACTAGGTGTTACCAAAATATTGGTAGATTGGAAGATAAACAAGATTTCTCCATTGAAATCATCACATTTACAATTTGTATTATGATATTTTTAAAGGTTAACTACTATTTAGCATTTTCAGGTTCATAAGTGTATTTTGTGTTTGTACTTGAACATGTTTACATGCTTTAATGTTAAAAAAGCACTTTATCTTTCACATACTTCCCATGGCTGCTGCTCCTGTATTCACCCTCAGTCTGAGATGCTCTGTTGGAGCACCTGTCTCTTTAAGCCCCCCTCACGACAAAGCCCAGTCTGTTCTGATTGGCCAGCGTATTTCCGCAACTCTGAGTCTCCTAAAATCTCCATTCTGCTCAGGCTTGCTATGTCCGCGTATTTGGGCTACTTTTAAAGTGTTGTGCGGGTTGCATTTTTTTGTCCGCTGGTTGTGTAGCCCAGACCCACACATACAGGACGTGCCCACAGCCCAGCACCTGCCTCTCTAACAAAGGCAGCAAACGGACTAGGATACAGTTTACAACAAAACAAGTTAGTTAGTGCATCAGTGAATTGGTGTACATTCACAGAGATTTATTTATTAATGATTATATAATGTATCTAATTACACAAGGCAAATTTAGGACCTAGGAGAAATAACTTGGGGAAAAAAAAGCTTTTAAAACTGGTATACTAAACATGTATTGTGTGTAGATATTACAATACATTTGGCAATTATAGTAATGCTGTTGGACTTTAAAAGCAGTGTAAGGGTTAGTGTATTATGTTTTGGTAGGGGAATATTTTGAGTTCTGGTGTTCGGGAGGTTTTATAGGCCATTGGGCTGGGTTTGTCATGCAGACCAGGCAAGCCTTGTTCCTGTTGTTTTTAGTAGTAGAGTAGAATTTTGTTTTTAAACCGGTGCATTCAGAACAGTTGGAAATCTGAACGTATTAGCTCACAGTGCTTTCTCTGAAATACGTTAACCTCATTATTATTAATTATTTTTGCCATATTTAACATCCAACAATTCAACATTAGAACATTATATATATATGACAAAAAAATACGGAAAAGCATAATATGTCACCTTTTACACAAAGCAAAACAAGACAAAGACGTGTTAGTCAGTATGACTGTCTGCTTATGATACATTGATGACATTACTGCTTTATTCAAATATGGTTTAATATTATGGTATAATGGTATACTATATATATATATATAATATATTATTCTATACACTGAGTTAGTTCCTAAAGATGTAAAGGACAACAGAGACCAAAGATATGTCTAATGCATACATTTAATGGTTGGTAGGAAATGATAACCACAAACTGGATGAAAGTACTCTCACCAAACCTAACTCAATAGATTCAAAGGCTTAAAGTCTACACAATAGAGTATATGACAGCACAACTCTACAAAGACGAAGAGTAATATTACCTGAGATGAGATTATGAATTTACTTAGTTTGCCAAGTAGGCCTACTGATTAACTCTGTGCCTAATGTCAAGAACTGTGAAAAACAGTTGTATCTTTACTTTTAAAAATAAATAAAGTTGAAATATATTTTGGACAATTGAACCTCAAGATGTTGAGGGTGACAAAAGTACCAACTTAGTTTTAATTTGTCCTGAAATATTAAAAACATTGAGTTTCTAATAAGAACCATAACACATTCTAGTTACACTAGTTAATAATGAATGTAACTTTCTTTATCTTTATCTACTTTTGTTGTTTGATTAATTCAGTTTATTTGATGCTTTCACATGTAAACTTTCTGAAGCCCTTACTCTTCTAGAAATAAACAAAGAAGAAAAATTGTATTCACTGTTGAATATAAAGTTTATTATGCAATTATTTCATTAAAAGCTTGAGAACTGTAAAATAAAGCTTTCAGAGCTGCTTTATTGTTGAATTTTCTGCAGATGATGATACTGTTGCGTTGATCTTGGTGTTGAGAAGATGATCTTTCTTTCACAACTCACTGCAAAAAGACAACAAATATATTTTCACATGTATTCTTTAATGTGTGGATCCACCAGACCTCATATTGTAACGGTATTCAGAAACAATTTCTTATTATGTCTTTCCTACATGGATTATCTAATGTTAGGTATTTACTGATAACCCAAACATAATCTCAGGAAATGAGTCCACTGTCACACAGATAAACCTCATTTCAACCTCTTTTGTCATACTCTCCAGGCTGTATCCCACTCACCAGGTAGGGAAGTCCTGCGCAGAAAATGAGGCCATGTACTCCTGCATCATTTCCTGCGAGAAGCCCATGGTGTCTCTGAAGGGCAGGAATTTGTCACATGCTCCGCACAACTTGTCTGCCATGCTGTCACTCACAGTTACAATGAGCTCCTGGGTGTTGCTGTAAGACAGCTGGAAGTGTGACGTCTGCTCGATAATTGTGGTTTTCTCACTGCGTCTCACAAAGATATAATTTCCAGGCAGGCTGGGAAGAGTCACCTTTTTACCATTGACCTGTAAACAGCATGAGTTCTTATTATATATATATATATATATATATATATATATATATATATATATATATTTATATGTATGTATGTATATACATTTGACAATGAAATTATGAAATATTATGAAATATGAGTTCAATAAGAGGCTGGTGCCAGGAGATGGTTAGATTAGCTTAGCGTAACGATTGGAAACAAGTGCAAACCGCTAGCCTGTTTGCACTTGCCTACCAGCATCTCTAAAGCTCACTACTTAATAACTAAAAAACATTATATCTTGTTTCTTTAATCCATAGAAAAACTGAAGTGTGCTGGACAATTTTTTGGCTGGGAGCTATGACTGGTCTTTGCTCCTGTGAATAACTGTATTTCACACAAATGTTGAACTACTCCTTTAAAAATACGCACCCAGGTCTCCTATTTGTCAGTAACGGTGACACTCAGGTCATTAAAGTAGACGTAAACAGCGACAACACTCTTTAAACCAGTCAGAGTGCATTCCTGGAGCTTGGCGACAACTCTGAACCAGTCAGCAGCAGATTCTTCACAATGTGTGATGATCTCATAAACTCCCATGACAGAAATAGTGCCGGTCGTGCCACTGAAGAGAGTAATGGAGCCTCCGGTCTCCATCCGACGCTGTTTGGGATGGCAGCCAAGGATACCATTGTTGAGTTGGCAGTTCTCTGTAACACTGCATGAAAAGTCTTCGTACTCGACTTCACCAGATGTTGTACAGTTGCAGCGCTGCTGACAGTTGTCAGATAGCACAGACTCGCCAATCTAAAGAAGAGAGTAAAGCAATTAACAGTATGTCTAGATTTCTATGCTGGTCAGACAAGTTTATAAAAAATATTCTTCTTTTTACTAGATTCATTGTACCAACAGTGTGTGATATACTAGAGAAATTGTTTTTGTTTTATTTTTCGTACTGAAATACTGTATGTAGACCTCTGACACTGTACATATTTAGTTGGTGTAAACATCATGCAATGCTTGTATGTACAGTATGTATGGAAGGTATGGGTGCATTGAGTCTGCAAATAAAACCATAATATACCAATGTACTGTACATTTCCAGCTTTTTGGCAGATCTTCAGGTAGTAGTTGAAGCCATTGGTTTCCATTTATTCATTGGAATTTCCATTCCAAATGCTATAATGTAGAAAGACTTAACACTAGCTTGAGATCTAATTTACCACACTTAATTTGAACACCGTTATTTCCACCAGACCTCATATTCCCAGAGTTTTTGGGAAATAAAAGTTGGACATATGTTCGCTAGGTGGCCAGAAACATTCTTCAAATGAATGCTGAAAAAGGAAACTGTTTGCTAACAAGTTTTGCCATAGCAAATTTGATATTATGTCAATGTTGCGTATACAGATTGTTTTGCTGCCCCCAAGTGGCCAGAAATAAATTGTAATACATGTTTAAGTGAAGTTTAATAAAAGTTATTAAACTTCATTTGTAAGACCTTTCTGTCAAATGCATTAACATAGAATGTATAGAAAATGAATAAGAGGACTAAATGTAATGGCTTGCCTATTTTTAACTTAAAGTTTCTGAAATGAGTGCAGACCAATGGCTGCCTGGAAAGCAGGTATTGAATCAAATAATAATATAATATGTAATATTTCTTAACACATTATCGCCACCAACTGTCAATCAGCAAAATAGCGTCAAACCACATACAAACAAAACAGGCACCCACTCATAAAGACAGGGCTCCATAGTGCTACTGGCAGTCAAAAACTCCATAGAGTACCTTTAATGGTTTCGCAACATTACAACAAAATTATGAGCTAGAAAAGTGCTGGATGAAGAAATAAAGGTAATAACATTTAGCATCTGAGTTAAGATGAGTAAAGGAACATCATTCATCACACAGACAACAGTACTTACGGCAGAAATCAGGCGTCCTCCAGTTGTCGATCTTTACTCCAATGGTCTGACAGTCAGTCAAGTACGCTGAGATGCTGTTGCAGAGTATGTTGCGTTTTCCCTGAGACATGCAGACATCATAGACACAATCTCTGTAGTAAGACTCAGGATTTAGTTGGTTGTGGCAGGCAGCAAAGGCACCAGTAGAATTTGTGAGACACCTACAATCTTCTTCAAAGATTTTCTTTAGTGTGCTGTTACATTTGGGGCTCTGGTCGCCACTGCAGCCATCTTCACAGACCACCCCCGGCACGGCCATTTTCCAGGCTGCTCCAAGGGTCTGGATGTCCTTAGTAATATTTCCATCAGGTAGCTCAAACTCATCTATCTCAGTGTCTTTAAAATTGCCACACAGGCCACAAGTTTTGCCCTTGTAGTTTCCAGGAACAGTGATGGTAACTTTGTAGATCATATCATAAGTCACCTTCAGGCCAAACTCAGTTATGATAGCATAGTGAAAGCCCTCTTGGAAGACTTCCACTTGTCCCTCATTGAGGTTAAGAGGAATGGTTGTCAAGATGCCATTTACCTGTAGAACAGAAAGAAAAAGATCAGCTCATTTTTATTATCAATGAAAGTCCAGGTTAGAATGAATGAATAGATGAAAAATCAACAGTCTCTAAACAATGTCACTAACCATGATTGTTTTAAGTTGATTCATTTGGAAGACCAAGGTTGTGCCGTACACCTCCACAGCAACAAGCTTGGCTACAGACACATTAGGCTGGTCGGTCAGTGTCCACTTCTCATTCTCCACTACTACAGAGAAGTCTCTGAGCCGTGAACCCTCCAGATGACATGATTTAGCTGCAGTGTAGGTGCAGGTGCCATGGAAGTCATAGGTATGGTTGTCAAAGGTTGTGTAATGTGGATCACCTGCTATTGTGCAGGTTCCATTTCCCACTGGATGACATGATCAAACATTCTTGATCAGGGCACACGTCTCATATGGCCCACAAGAGTGTGTCTCACAATGCATCTAAGGTAACAGTGATATTTTTAGAACAGGTAGAGTAAATGGTGGTCAGTAATTGAATTGCTACTGTATATAAAGCTTACCTTTCCATTGCAAGTGCATTTTTGCTGACAGTCGGATGACAGAAAACTCTGCCCCTTCCTATAATATTTGCCTTTGTGCATGCAACCACACTGCTCAAAAGGTACACACTTGTGTTCACTGAGTAGGAAGCCGTCATTGCACACCCATCCTTCCTGGCAGGGCTTCTTGCAGCCAGGGGGAGGTAACCCAGTGTCACAGGTTGCATGGCACACATTGCCACAGTGTTCATAGTGACTGTTGTGAGGAAACTTCATCTTAGATATGGGACAGAAGTCATCTTTCCTCCACTGGGACACATTGACTCCATTGCTTTGGCATTCTAAAGTGTAACTGCGAAGATGGTGACACCAGGAACCTTTCTTGCCATCATAAAGGCACACATCATACACACAACTCTGAAAAAAGCTTTCAGGATGTCTGATGGCATGGCATTTGCTGAAGGGGCCTGAGGATTTTCGTATTAAACCGCAGTACCTATCGGTCTCATATTTCTCTTTCTGGGTGATGTCACAGCTGGGACAGTCACTGCTCTTCTTACAGCCATCAACACAGCCTGGGATCTCGGCAACCCTCCAGCTTTTTCCTAGTTCCTCTGCAGATTTCAACTGTGTGCCATTCTTTAACTGCAGGTCATCTCTGGGGTTGTGATTGTAATTCCCACACAGACCACACATGGCATCAGCATATATACTGGGTACTTTGACATGAACTGTCGAACGGCAGTCATAGAAGACTTACAGGCCAAATTCAGTCTTGATCTCAGCAAAGTCACCAACCTGGTAGACTGTGAAATTACGTTTGAGTTTGACTGGTAAGTTGATAAGCTCTCCATTTATCTGCAAAACAAGACTGATTAATCCCAGACTGGACAAGATGAAAAAATCAATCACTGTGATAACTTTGCTTCAATGTATCTCACCAAGACTGAGCCTTTGTGGTTTCTTGAGACAACAATGGAAGTTTCATAAACTTTGACCTCCACCAGCTTTGCACCAGAACCAACTCTTTTACAATGGGCATCATTTTGCACAAAAACATCAAACTTTTGCAGGGAAGGATCTTTTGAGCAGACCCCAGCCAGTTGATACACACAGGTGCCCTGGAAGTTGTAATCATGCCTATCAAAGGTCTCTAAGTGAGGGCCACCATTCATGCTGCACTCAGCATAGGCCATCGGGTGACATCCGATAATGTCATCAATCACCTTGCACTCATACCCCTGGGGACAACCTTGTTTCTCACAACAACTTCCTTGGTGGTTTTGTTGCATGTGCACCTCTCGGTACAGAGGTGATCAGTAAAGACATAGGCTCCAGGCTCTATGTAGAGTCTCTTATCTTGGTACAAGCAGCCACACTGGGCCTTACGGACACACTCAGTGCCACTAAGCAGGAAGCCCTTGTCACAGACACAAGTTTCCACACAGCTTTTGTTGCACTTTGTGGCAGCATGTGGGTTTTCACAAGTGGCGAGGCAAGCAACCCCGCAGAACTCATAATGGCTGTTCTCTGGGCATGAGGGTAGAGCTATTTCAGACAAAATTACAATATGTTACCATCACAGAATAAGGTTGGAACTCAAAAAGTAAGATATTTCTAAAACTCTTTAGTTACTCACAACAATGGGCGAGGTGCCTCCAGTCATGAATTTTGATGCCGGCCCTCTGACAGGCGTCAGCATAAATCTGTAAGCTGTTACACAGGAAGTTCTCCATCCCCTCACCCATGCACATATCAAACAAACAGATCTCATGAAAGACTTTGGGGTCAATGACAGCATTACAGTCACTGAGTGGTCCATCCATGATGTGAGTGAGTAAACTGCAGAACATCCTGGCAGTCAGGGTGTGAAAAAAGCTTTCATTATCACATGTGTCACATTGGCCCGAGCATTCATCTTGACAATGAGCATCATCCGTCGCATTAGGAACCCTCCAGCTCTTGCCCAGGGCCACTACACTACTCATCTGTGAGCCAGTAAGAGTCACTAAGTCATCCTCCTTCTTACTGTTGAAGTTGCCACACAGGCCACACACCTTGCCAGAAAAACTGCCTGACACTGTGATGACAAGATACTCCTTCCAGTCATACTGCACGGTCAAGCCCAAATCTGTCTCAACAATGACAGACAGGCTGCTCTGGGATAGCTTCACCTTGCCATTGCCCAGGTTGATGGGGAGATTCCACAATGTGTAGTTCATCTAAAACATATTCACAGATATTTTGAATTAAGTGAATAAATAAAATTTCTTCACAGTCTCCTTGAGTAACATAAAAAGTCCAGTTTGTTAAAAGACCTTACTTACCCTGACAAGGCCAAACTCTGATCGCACAATGGTCATAGTGTACCCGTACACCTTAATGATCACCTTGTCAACAAATGTGACTTTTGAACCAGCACGTTGGTCATTCTGAGCATCAACCTCAAAAGCTGGGTGACCTTCATCCACATGGCAGTTCTTGACCATTGTGTAGGTGCAGCTGCCCATGAAGTTGTAGTAGTTTCTGTCAAATGTGTGATAGTGAGGATCGCCCATGGCTCAGCAGGTACCTGCTTTGATGGCTGGTAGTTTTTTGACGCATGTTCTTACAATGTAAGAAGCCATTTACATGTACTGTACATTTTACTGTACTATACTGTTATATTATACCATGCCAGTAGATGCTAAGCTATGCTATACTACGTAGTTTTATTATTATGCAACATTACGCTGTTTTACAATATACTTAAAGGTGCAATAAATAAATTTTTTACATAGACAAATAATGGAGAAAAAAAAGAATACATCCACAAAGCTTTTAGAAAGTTAAAATTATGATTGTAAATCAATCATTTAAAAAATGTTGGCAGGTCCAAAATGAATGTTTTGTTTATCTCCTTAAGATGTCTGATGTTTGGTTCCAGCTTCTAACAAGGCTTGTGAGCCAATAGTATAATCATCAATGTTATCAATTACACCTTTAACTATGCTAGTCTATGCTATAGCGCACAATGCCATGCTATGGTATGTGATGTTACAATATACTATATTATGTAATGCTATGCTAAACTATGACTATGGTCTGCTGAACTGTATATGTTATGCTGTGCTACACATGTTGTGTTGTGCTCGATCATATGCTATGCCGCCCTTTAATGTAGTGAACGTACTATCCTATGCTGTGCTATACACTTATATTGTGATTATTTAACCTACCTGCTGAGTCAGCAGCTGCAGGGGATCCATAACCATTAGAATAAGCAACACCAAAACTGTAGACTCCAAATGGAGAGTCAGGGTGAGATATCTGATAGAAGTTTGCCACAGTGAAATAGTACATCTCAGTCCAGGAGAAATCCGTCCCATCTACTTTTTGCCACTTAAGGCTAACAGTCTGGGGTGTGGGGTCAATTTTGATGCCATCCAAGTGGGCAGTATAGTCATCAGGAAGGGATCAAAATACTCTAGTTCATCATCAGGGCCCCCATTGAATTCAAAAAGGACCTGGATACCCTTGTCAGATGTCAAATACATAGCATGTGGCCACTGAGAGTAGAGCTCGAGAGTTTGTCCTGAAAACATGGAGTAACCCTGGACCTTTCCATTAACATTTATAGTTATTTTGGTGTGCTGGGATGCTTGGACAAAAACACTGTCATATGAAGAGGAAAACATGTTATGATAAGGTAGGGGGGCAATTATAAATTCTTTCCCCCAGCTGTTTACAGGAAGAAGTTGTTCATAGACGTGGTTGCAGTAGGTGTACTTCTGGACACAGCTATGTCCCGAGGAGACGGCAACAGGAAGGCGTGAGACTACATTAGTACCTCTCAGGTTATCCTGACTCTAAACCTGCATAGTCTCAAATGCCTCTAGCTTTAGGGTCAGCTTGCTTCCTCTCCTATAATATTTTCCTTGGAATCTGACAGATCCCTGCAGGAAAATCTCAACAGAGTTGGGCTCCTTGTGGTTGGTGATTGAAAATTCTTTAAAGGTGTCTTTCTGAGGGCTGGAAGGAGTGAATATATAATACTCAGTCCCCCAGTCCTTCACTGGGTGAATCACAGAGGTGTCTGCAGTGTATTGCTCTCATTTCTACACTGTCAGGTAGCTTAAATGATACACTCTTACCAGGATTGATGTCCTTCTCATAGACCTCACCCACAGCAGACACCTTGACCTTTGTGCTGCCTTGTGAAGAGGGCAGAGCAGCAACCTCAACCAAGAAGCGAGTATCCCTACCATCACTCCCAAGGTTTTGCATGAAAGATGTGGCAAACTCTTTTCCTGCTGGTGAAGTGGAGCAGAGTTCTGAGAAAAGCACCAGGATGAAGAGAGAAGGGTATGAAAAACCCCAAAGTGTAATATTATTAAATTATGTGGCTATAGTACTGTATGTAAAAACATTGTTACAAGTTTAACAAAACACATTTTAATGACTTTATATACTTCATATTTTGATTGTGTTTTGTATACATTATCTGAATCTGCAAAGTAATTAGTGACTAAAGTTATCAAATAAATGTAGTGGAGTAAAAAGTATAATATGTTCCTCTAACATGTAGTGGAGTAGAAGTAATAGGAAATGAAAATAGTAAGTAAATAACCTCAAAATTGTATATAAGTACAGTCCTTGAAATAAATGTATATTAGTTACTTTCCATCACTGTTAAATGCAATAAAATATTGTTCTGACAGTGTGAAACTTTAAATATAGGAATATTACATACTAGTATTGAGTGATACACCTACAGTATGTTATTTTCTCAGGAAGACATTTCAGGCATGGATAGAAGTAATAAGTTGCCTTCTTTAGTTGACTTACCAGCCAGCAGTAAACCCACCAGACAGTACACCAGCCCTTCCATTGTTAAACACAAAAAACACCTAAAAGAAAACATTGCTAAAATTAACCACCTAATATTAAAACTTAAGAAAACAACAACATAAGTCTTGGAGACAGATACATGTTTTGGGGGTCTTGAATTAATCTTGAAGTTAAAAAAATTAAATAACTATATTTGGAAAAATATATGAAATAATGGCTGTCTGTACAAGATCATTCAGAATAATCACTCGCAGGGGACAGGGACCAGAAGTGGACTTTTCTAAAGTTTGTGTTTGTATCTCTAAAAGCATATTCAGTAAAACAGGCAGCACTCCAGTGGTAATAAAACTGTATACTAAACTACCTCATGTCTGGAATTGTTTTGGAGAATTTACATTTACAAGAAGTAGAGCAGGGATTTCTGCCTAAAGTTCACCCACTTCACAAGTGGATGGAGAAAGAAAGGAAAAAGACTAAAGAGGTCAAAAGTCCAGCAACACTTGTCGTATAAATAGAATTTTCATTTATTCTACAAGTGTTGTTTTTTTTACCGCCACAAACTTTCATTTAAAAAGACTAACAAATCATTTGTCATTTTTTGGCGTGAAGCCTTCATCAGAGCATCTTAGGATTGTGACAAATAAAGCACACAAGTTTACATCAAAGCTACTAAAATTAAAATCACTGTAAGTTGTTACAAACAGATTTACAATTCAAAGATTCTTTTTAGAGATTTGTTTCAGGACATCAATTCTTCTGTAATATTTGCAACCTTACCTGAACCAGAAAAACAAGGCTCTGGATAAATGGCATTTCCATTGATTCCCTTTGATTTGTTTTGCTGATGCAGAAAAAAGCCAATCAGGGAGAAGGTGCTAGTCACACCACCTCCACGGATGCCAAATCACCAACCGATTAATCACATGGCACTTATTAATCAACTTGTCAGGATCGTGTTTAAAGCTTGTTAAAAGAGTTTCTGAGCCTAAAGGCTGTTTTACGTTTCTGTGTCAAATCGACGGCGTACCCCCGCAGACCCCTCTGCGTCTACGCCGTATGCCGTAGCCTGACATGCACCTCTTGAAAAATGTAACTACACGTCGCAGCGGCACACGTCGCTTGGCCGTGGCTTGGTAGCGTTGCATTTCCAGACTCATTTCCTGGTTCGGTGGGAAATCTTTAGCAGGAAAAGTTAACCCTCTCCTTCATTTCATGTTGTTTATGGAGAAGGAGACGTGCGTCGCTGCGACGTGTAGTTACCTTATTCGAGAAGTGCACGTCAGGCTACGGCGTAGGTTTGTGTCTTCACGTACCTACGTGCGTAGCAACGGCGTCGATTTTACGCAGAAGTATAAATCAGCCTTAAGAGGCCTGAGAACGGATGGAAAACACATATTAGCGACTCAACTGACTGTGATGCTTAATTAAATGTGGGAGAATGTGTAATGCCGTGCATAGCTTCCTCTAAAGACTATTCAAAAGTTTGACTTAAATGAAACATACATATTTATATAGGTGGATGATAGTATGGGTAGGAATCACCAGAGGCCTTACGATACGATATCATCACGATACTTACGTCACGATACAATATTATTGCGATTTCAAACACATTGCAATATTCTGCGATATATTGCAATTCATTACCTTTTTTCCAACTTCAAATTTTTCCCAATTTCAAATGATGTCCCCAAAAGGAAACTTTGTCAACATCTGTTTTATCTAAAAAGATACATTTCTCTGTTTGTTCATCTCACTTCAATTGTATTGCTGCAAAATCAGATTTTCAAGCAGACAAACTGACCAACATATATATCATAAAAGATCGATACTTGGCGTCTGTGTATCGATACAGTATTGCATGGAAAATATTGCGATACTATGCTGTATCGATTTTTTCCCCCACCCCTAGATGATAGTGGATAAATGTGAACACAAGGGGGTTTTATATTAATAGGCACTGTGTGGGATTTTTACATCCACATATTAAAAATGTACAGGTAAGAGTAAAAATCCAATCTACTCTGAAGGATGCATTAGAAATATGAGGGGGGAAAATAAGCTCTATTGTCCAAGGACCTTGGATACAAAATAACAAAACAAAGAACAGTATATGAGTGAGTAAATGAGTCACTATTTAACAGATGCAGATTGCATTTGTGATAGCAGTGCACGTTAAGGGTGTTGAATGGTCATATATGTAGTCACACCCCAACTATTACCTGAAACACAGAACAAACCAATCAAATACTGATGGACACGTATTCATGTTTTCAAAAATAAATTGATATTAAATATTAAACAAGGATAAGAAATGCTTTTAATAGTAGCTGAAAAAAGGTAGTGATTCAATCAATGAGCACTTCTTTAACAGCACAATGTAGACAGCAGGACTAATCGTGTGAGAAATGTTTGAATTTAAGGGAGTGATTCACTGTTTTTTAGGGAGTGCATCCTTCATTCCTCTCACATATCGGAATACCGTTTGTATGCTGAGTCCTTGACAGCGGCCTGGGTTCAAATCTGACTTGCGGCCCTTTGCTCCCTCTCCCCCTTTTCCTATCTTTACTAAAAAGATGATTGCTTTCTTAAATGATAGACTACAAAGCCTGAACTCTCCATCCACAGAAACCATCAAACAAGCATGGCAGAGAGAACTGGGTGAGGAGATATCTGGAGACATCTGGGAGGATTTATAGGCTTACATAAATGTCAGACAATTCTTAAATAAATTGAAGGTGCTGTGTAGACTGTATTAAAGTAAACTCCACAGCTTTTTGCCTGAGGTCTCGTCACAATGTGATAAGTGTAATTCCGCAGATGGCACCTTGTTACAAAGTTTGGCCTGCTGTCCGAAGCTGACCAAATACTGGTAGGACATTTTCAGCATATTTTCCAAAGTGGTAGGTCTGACATTGTATCCTGACGCCAAGCTGATCATCCTTGGCACAACAGGGGCACTGAACACATTAAGGAAGCCTCAAAGACAATGTATTGCCTTAGGCCTTATAACTGCGAAGAAAGTACGGTACTGGCTTCATGACTTGTCTGATACTCTGGTAAAACTATTTCCAATAAAAAAGGCCTATTAGAACATGTATCATCATGGAGTTGGATTATTTATTTCCCCTAATAAATGCAGTCTTTTGAGACCAAGTTGTTTGTTGTGCTGCATGCATCAGCAGATATCAAAGTTCAAACTCATTTTGGTTTTATCTTGACAGATCCCAACATTATGTTAATCCCTCCACCTTTTCCACCCCCACTTCCAAGCATTTCACGCCCACAGACTCACTCCCCTTGTCCATGTAAGCTGGCTGCAGATCCAGTCACAATTATCTTTCAGCAACTCAAGCTCCTGCAAGACAATGATCTATGACTTTGATTAGAGGCCTCACAGGATTTTGGATAATTGCACTGCTGACTCTTCATGGTGCAGATGTGGGAGGTAATTTCTTTTAGATTCTATGACCATTTATACTTAATGTACTGTAGGTACTCTTCAAATTGCAATGTTGTTAACTTCTGTGTTGCTTAATGTTTTCTATCCACAGAGACCTATGGAAGAGGAAGGACTCTCATTGAGCCTGACGTACCTTTCCCACCTGCTCGTCCCACTGCTCAAAACCTCGCTGCCATCTGCTATCAAGGTCAGGGTCGTCCCAGATACCCACCCAGCTTCTTCCCGAGGTCTGGGTTCAGTCATTTCCGCCGCTGTGGAAAGGCCATCTACCGCCTGCAGTGGACAGGTAGCACAGCAGAGCGACCAGATCTTTTGCTGTGCCCAACAAGCTGTGAGTCCCTGCTTATGTTTGCCAGAATTATATTAAACTGTTATTTATTGATCATGTTCATATTCAGGTGAGGAAGTTTTAGACTTCAGTTCAACTTTAGTTTTTGGATAAACTATGAAGTTGAATTGATTCCAATTGTAATATCATAAAATCTTCCAACCACCTAAATAGTGCTGGTAAAAAATGTATTTGCAAATGTTTTTAACTGCAACACCAAGCACAAATATACTCAGAACTGGTATTTTTAAATGCTTTTTGTGATCTTTTTGCATTTAGTTCTTTCTGTAGAGACATTGACATAAAGTAATATGTTAAATGTATAATTTCTCTCATGTACATACCTCCTGTAATTACTAATATTTCCAAAGATTCATAAAGATTCATTGTAAGATAGATAACAAATGTGTTTAGGAAGATTGGTTTAAGTCATTATTCAAAAACAAGTAGAATATATGGCCTTTTTAGATAGATACATGGTGAGAAAAGGACCTCAGTGCATACAGCAACAGTAGATTGGCAGATTAAAAGATGAATGACAATAAACGTTTTAAATTAATTCCTGTACTTTATAATTGTTAGTAGTGTAGTGTTCTGCATCACTCTTTTACAAAGTAATAATTATTCAACAAAAGAATAAAGAATGATGAGAATTTGTGAGGATGTAAAGTACTTTTTACAGGGAGATGAGACACAACTTTGGACATAAAGTATCTTTTTCTTATAGTGGAAACAAGCCCTGTCCCAGTTCTGTGAGGAAGAGTATGCCACTATGACCAACCAACTATGTGTGCTGTAAGAACAGTAGTGACGCACGGTGGACATGCTTCGACAGCGAGCTGCCAAACCCAAACTACGAGCCAACACCAGGTTACACTGCACCCCCAGTCCCTGAGGAGCCAGAATTCACTTTCAATCCAATCGCTTGCTGAAGGTTGTAAAATAAATATATACCGTATAGAATGGTAATAAAATAATGATCTTGTGTAACTTTGGGGAGGTAGATTGGATAAATGTATTCATCACCTGCATCAGAAAAATGTACACGATAATGCTGAACTATTACTGCTGTGTCCTGCTGATCTTTGTCACAGAGGACAGGGCATGCTGGTTGTGTTAATGCTGAGTAAGGATAATAACAGCTGAAGTCAGTTATTATTTTGACAGATCTGTATTTTAACCATGCTGTGTCATGACAAAAGGAAACTTGTTTTTTTAATTGCATTTTGATGTCATTGTTCACTGTTACAACCCAAATAAATGGTGTCTGTGGTGGAATTTCCAGCTTACGAACTCATGGTATGTAAATTGAGACAATGGTACCCCAGGTCTCCCTCAGGTCCGTGTCCAACATAACCTCATAACCATAACATTGTCTGGTTTATTGGCATTTCTTTAAACCATTCACAATTGTCTTGGGCGGCGCTAAGTGCTGGACAGAGCAACGGTGCCTCCCTCGGGTAGGCTACCAAACTTTTTTTGGTGGAACATGTGTACGTTCAAAGGTTGTTTTAGTCATGCAACAGAAAACTCAGATTGGACAGATAGTCTAGCTAGCTGTCTCGGTTGATCCTGCAGAGATCTGAGGAGCAGTTAACCATAGTCCTCATAAATCGACCGCAGTTTAAAATGTCAACACAAAAAAAGCAGGTGACGGACATCCGGCCGAAATGAGTGACTGACATCCAATGGAATTTCCGGCGATACCTGAACTATCCCTTATATGAAAATTCCCATTCACCATTCACCCATGTACAATGAGTTGTGCGGTTATAACCAAAATAAATTGTGTCCGGAGTGGATTTCCCATTTTCTGACATGCACTGTATTCTTTGAGAAATTAAGGGTTAAATAAAGACATAAAAGTTCTCACATGCTTTTTGTTACTGAACAAGATAGTGATAGTGATTGTGAACTTGTTGGTAGCAGGTTGGGAGCTTCAAATAAAAGAAAAAATTTGAAACAGGTTTAATTCAAGTCTTTAAGTCTTAAAAGAGAAAATTCACACGTGCAATAAAACAAGTGTCCATGAGAGGTCGATAATGGCTGTAATAATTGGGTGTGTGACATTAACAATAACAAAAGTATGCTGCGTAACCTAAATAGCAATGTGAATTAAAAACAAAAAAAAAACTTAACACTGTTTGACTGAGATATTTTAAATTGTAGGTGTTACTGATTGGATGTATAGAGGTGTTACTGTAAGTGAACTTTGCTTCAGGCCACAACCAAAGAATGTCTAAATAGACGGGCTCTGCCACAACTAAAGAATGGCCGGTATATTTCCTGTTTGGCTTCAAAATAAAAGTGGAACAAGAAATACAAATGTCATACTTAAGAACAGTCTTACTCTTTATATACAGTCTTGTACAGACTTGTGATTGTAATAATAAAAATAAATATAAAAAAATGTTGCATGTGTACTAATGGTACACTTTCTGTTTCGGGCAGTCAAAAATAATATTTTTTACAGTGAAAGAAGTTTGAAATTATTTTAAAATGTGCACATTATCAAGATCATTGCAGTGGTGAAAAATATAACTAAATTTACTTCTTTAATAATTTGAGATAGTTGTATTTTACCTGAGTACTTCCACACTTAATACAACTATATTCCAGAGGCATACTCCATTGTATTTATTTAACAGGAATAAGTTACTAGTTAAAGATTGTAAATACACAGCCTATGATGAACTTACAAAAATATGCTTTGTTATAAATTGAACTCCCCAAAGTAAATAAAGAAGGTGACCAACTAGAAATGCTGCTTACATATTAACTCATTAGTCATAATAATTACTACAATAATATAACACTGACGTGAGCCATTCTCCTGCATAATGAGTACTTTTACTTTTGATGACTCAAGTCTATTTTGCTGCTAATAGTTGTAAATTTACATAAATACAATTTTGAATGCAGGACTTTTACTTAATTAAAGGATCTAAATACTGTACTTATTTCACAGCTATTCCGTGGTACTTTTGCTTTGTTTTATATGTATATATGTATTTATGTATACAAATTATTCTTTCAATATGTTATTTTTTGTGTGTTAATATATAATATATTAAATATAATGGTAAATTATGTAGTTTTGTATTTCTTTAGCCCTGATTAGTATTGTCAGACCTATCGCCACAGCTCCTTTGTTTTCTTCTGAATTTGTGTTTTATTCTGACAGACGGTTTCACCGGACGTTGTGTTTTAGCTCTGGTGGTAAGTTAGCAGAGCAAAACACCAAACTGCTGCTTCCGCACTGTTTCCTTGTTTATTAGTTTTAGGGAAAACAGTGCCTTTAGAAGAGAAAAGTTGTTGTTTTTTCTTCTCTGGAAACGACGAGAGCTCCTCCACAAGATTGTCGCGTGAGTTGACTCTTTGTTTCTTTGTTTGTTTGTGTTGTTAGTTAGTTATTAGCGTGACTAGCTTGGCTAAAGTTAGAAAAATGTAATTAGAGTTAGCGGCTAACTAGCTTCCTCGCCTCTGTTTCGTTAAATGTCGCAATCCAGACACCTTGGTAAGTTTTTGTGCTAACCTGTTACAGCATGCACTGTCTTTACCTTTCATTCGTCACACAGAGATATCTGACCACGTCTGATGTCCAAGAGGGAATTAGGATCTGAGTTTCACCACAACAAAGTCTGAGTTCTGAATGGCCACAGCTGCAGAGGAGCCTCCAGGGCTACAGGGCCTCTCTGGTAGTAAGTAGGCTACTATCATATTATACAACACCTTTTCCTGAAAAGGATAGATCCGATGTGTTTGACAAGAGTTATTTACTTAGCTAGATGATACATGGACATTAGCTAAGATTATAGATCCTGTTTTAAAGTAAAACAATTTTTGTTGTGGCCCTAATCCTCTTCCGTACAAAAAAAAAGATATGTTACAATTCTTGAATTTATCACTTGTCTTGAAGAATCCAAAGTGCTCACTGACATTGTGTCTGTGGCCAAAATGAAAATGATTGAGGTATAGGACGCAGCCAGGCATATACCAGGCGAACCATTAATTAATTAATGAATTAAACCAATACCCGTTTGCTGAATAAGCGAGCTTCATCAATGGTTTTGAAGAAGAAGAAAAATAAGTATATAGTGCTGGACTAGGTCAAGTCTGAGTGCAAATACCAACGAGTCCAAGACAGTAGAAAAACGTCTTGAGTCCTCAAGTACTACAGCACTGCTCAGCAGTCACTAGAGAAGATGGATGTTTGTATTTACAAACATCCATCTTTCTAGTTTAATAGGCAACCTGTGTGATTGCCAGGTTTTTGGGAGGCTGTAATTTGTGGTGGTGTTGAATTTAATTGAGTTATGAGGGGGTTACTATTTAGTCTCCTCATGGAAATAAATGTGGGTGAAAAAAAAAAAAAGATAGACCGCATCAGTTTTAGTTGGGGGTCGTAGTTAGTGTACTGAAAACTGAGGAAATGTGGCCATTTACCAAAACAAAGTTTTAAAGGAGGATCCCCAACAATTTGGTATTATACTTTCATAAAGTTGTGGGATTCATAAGAGACAGATTAAAAAGATGACTGGTCAAAATCAATGCAACCAAGCCCAAACTATTCTGACTTTTAGGCCCTGGTATGGGTCAAGCTCCAAATATTCAGGATTGTACATTTCCCACAATGCAACCACTAACATTTCTATTAGACCCTCCTAGTTTGGCATATAATGTTGACTTTGGACTCCCAGGAATATCCATTTTTATTATAGCGATTAGGACATTCATTAGCACTGTATGAACTCACTTTCATAGTAATAGCATCATTTCTAATTCCTCCCATTGCACTCAAAGACCTGCAGAGTCAGTTCTGGAGGAGACTATCGTCTCTCAGAGGTAATGAACGAGGTGTGTCTGCATGCTTGTTTCAAAGCTGCACTCTTTCTTTTCAACATAAGGGAATGGTGGAAGCTGTTTCAAGCTGTGTTTTGTGATATTAATGCAGCCAGTGTGAGAATTGCATTTTATTGATTAACTTTTCCTCATTGTGTATTATTTTCTAACTTGTATGTTTCTTACCTTTTTCACTCCAGATTCGACTGTGACTCGAAAAAATGCTTCTCCCGAGGTAAGAAATAACAGATTTGTTGGGAGGAAATGCATAATCTAGCTGTCAGTTAGGAAACTTCTTTACAGGATTTACAGCTGACACATCATCTATTTCTTCCTCTTTGAAACAGTAGTACATATCGCTGCAGACTTGCAATGAGTGATTTTCCTCTTGTAATTTTCCCTTCCACCATGTTTGTACTGACAGAGTCCAAGCACCAGCATGTCTCCGGCCATGAAAAAAACGATTGGCCATCGTGGAATTGATCCCACTGGGGAGACGACGTACAAGAAGGTGGGAGATCAGCCATTAATGACTCATATTTACATTCACTCTCCCTAAGAGCTGCAACTGATGATTGTTTTCATCATTTGTTAATCTGCCTATTATTTTTTAGATTAATCGCTTAGTCTATAACATTTAATTTCAAGAATCAGACGTGACATCTTTATATGTCTTGTTTTATCTGACCAACAGTCCAAAACCCAAAGATATTGAAATAATGATAATGTTTAGAGTTTTTACTTAAAAGATGACTTAAACAATTAATCAGTTATCAAAATAGCTCTGGATTCATTTTCTGTTGATCGACTAATCGATTAATCAAGTAACTGTTAATGTATAAAAATATATCAAACATTAAAAAGAAAATGGAAATAGGAGCTTTTTTTCTTGCCAAGTCCTATTGTGGGGATTGCTTATCATTGGTTAATACTTTATCAACCAAAGACAGACTTGAACGGCATTTGTCATTTGATACATGTCATTTTGCTGTTCTGTCTTCCAGACAACATCATCCGCCTTGCAAGGCGCTATCCAGTTAGGCATCACGCACACGGTGGGCAGCTTAAGCCAAAAACCTGAGAGAGACGTGCTGCTGCAGGACTTTGAAGTGGTCGAAAGCATCTTCTTTCCCAAGTGAGTATTTTACATCTTAAAACAAGGATGTGTGGTAAAGATGATGATTTTTTGTCTGTCCTACATTATTATACCTTTACTTAACCTCTCTTGTTTGTGGTCTAATCATCTGCCTCTTCTGTCTTTCACTGGCAGAGAGGGCAGTAACCTGACACCAGCTCACCACTATGGAGACTTCAGGTTCAAGACGTACGCCCCAATGGCCTTCCGCTACTTCAGGGAGATGTTTGGCATCCGGCCTGATGACTACATGGTATTCTTGTTTACTCGGCATCTGTGAAACTCAGAAAATGTGCTAGCACAACAGTATAGCTCTGAAGAAAGGGACAGAGCTGTGAAGAGCCATGATTGACGAACTGGAAAGAGTGAAATTGTGAAACAATGGGGTGTTGACACTATATGGGTGGAGCTGCTGCTGATGTAAAGGCACAGCTGACCTGTTTTTAACCTGTAAGTCTGTGTTGTTTGGTTTCTACCACATGTCCAACCACTGTGCTCTGGTCTGGTTACAGTACTCTCTGTGTAATGAGCCGCTGATTGAGCTGTCAAACTCTGGGGCCAGTGGATCTCTCTTCTACGTCTCCAGTGATGATGAGTACATCATTAAGACAGTGCAGCACAAAGAGGCGGAGTTTCTGCAGAAACTACTTCCAGGATACTTCATGGTAAGAATTGATGAGTGGCTTTAGGAATAAGTGGCTATTGCGCACTATAAAACTATGGACTGACTCCTAATCATTATTCTCTCATCCACTTAACCATTAAATGTAAAGACTTGGATACCACTGGTGCTGTTGCAATGTAACTTTATGAATGAAGATTAATCTGCAATTATTTTAATAATCGATTTTAATAGTTTTTTCAAGCAAAAAGTCAAACAATTACTGGTTATAGCTTCTCAAATCTAAGGATTTGATGCTTTTATTTATCAGTTACAGTATGAAGATAAACTGAATACATTTGAGCTTTAGACTTTTGACAAAATAATTTGAATACGTCACCTTGGTCATTTTTCACTATTTTCTTACCTATTATAGACAATATGATAAATCAAGAGAATCATTATCAATGACTATAATGAAAATAATCTTTAGTTGAATCACTTAAGGCACCTAACCATTTTTATTTTATTTTGAAATGACACTCTCTAGCCAAATATTGGCTCTACTGTACATTATTGGCTTGTCCCTGCCTAATGTGCAATGTAAGACTGTTTTTGAAAGAAACTGGGGACATTTTCAATTTAAGGTGGCGTATTTGTTACTGGCTGCATCATGTGTGTGGGACAATGTGTTTACTTTTACTCATTTGTTTCATAATATTTTTTATGTCAGTTGCACTGATACTTGTTTTCATTTTTTGTACTATTTTACTTACCTCCTTCCATTCACTCTCCTCTCCTTCAGAACCTGAACCAGAACAAACGGACCTTATTACCAAAGTTTTATGGACTCTACTGCGTCCAGGCAGCGGGTAAGAACATCCGTATTGCAGTCATGAACAATCTGCTTCCGAGCGCCGTAAAAATGCACCTCAAGTATGATCTAAAGGGCTCCACCTACAAGCGAAGGGCTTCAGCTAAGGAGAAGGAAAAGGCCGTGCCCACATACAAGGACCTGGATTTCATGCAGGACATACATGATGGGTTGTTACTGGAAGGGGACAAGTACAGTGCTGTTTGCAAGACCATCCAGAGAGACTGTCTGGTAAGAGCTACAGAGTAATGCACATGGCTTAATAGTAATGTCTAGTAGTAGTAATAATGCATGGGAAATTATAATGTTTTCACTCTGTTGTTAGAATACACATAATGTATTTTTCTTCCAAATTTATTTGTAATGACTGGTCTGGTGTGTTCCTTGATTTCCATTCAGCTTTTGCAAAGTTTTAAGATCATGGATTACAGCCTTCTGGTGGGAATCCACAATGTAAATCAGGCGTGTCAAGAACAAGCCAGCGAAGAGGCCGGGGCTGTGGACCAAAGGCGGCCACAAGGTCAAAAGTCCCTGTACAGCACTGCTATAGAGGCCATCCAGGCTGAGGCAGGGAGCATGGGATCACTGGACACAGAGGACAAGTGAGTGACAGTGTTTAATGGCCAAAGTGTGGTCATGTTTACAGAGAGTAATGACAGAGCACTAAATAATTTTCTTTTTGCTTCATTTTACAGAACGGGAGGAATCCCAGCGCGAAACTCAAAAGGCGAGCGGCTGCTGGTGTATATTGGTATCATAGACATTCTGCAGTCCTATAGGTAAACAGTACATATCTATGTACATTTATAAACCCCTCATTCAGTTAGTGACACACAATTTCTACACATCCTGTTACGCAAAAGCAGCACGTGAGCAGAGAAGCGGCTGCTTCAGTGCTGTGTGTCTATAAAGGATGCGTTCAGGCACAGTATTGAGTGTAATCCAGGGTCTATGTGTTGTTTTTCAGATTAGTTAAGAAGCTTGAACACTCATGGAAAGCTCTGGTTCACGATGGGGTAAGGTACCTCCACTAGCCTCAGTTAATTATGTTTTAAATTAAAATATATGTGTAACCCCCTGTAATCATTCCTTTTCTGTAGGATACTGTATCGGTTCACAGACCAAGTTTCTACGCAGAACGATTTCAGAAGTTCATGTGCAGTGTAGTGTTCAGGAAGCTCTCGTGTAAGTATATATTGTATCTATGTGTGCATGCTGTCTCGCTGGCATTACAACCATATTTGGAATAAAACTTTTTACTGTGTGATCACATGTCGGCTGGTTGCAAAAACGTGGATTAAAAGTGGAAAGGTGGACTGAACCTGAATAAAGGGGGTTATGTACAGTAGTTGTGCCTTTACCAAATAAAGTGGATACATTTTTCAGAACACGCTGACCAGGTGGGTGAGGGACTGGTCACACTAGACACACTCACTCTTGGTACCAAGAATACATTGCCACACCCTCTGCCGCGCCTGTCCTACCACTGGGACGCATTTGTGCACTGTCACCAAAATTGAGCCTATAATGTCAGTCTCACTTTATGGCCTCTTAATGAACATGTTTCCTCTTGTATCTAGTAAAAACCTCGCCGTCTAAGAAGCGCCGTTTAGTGGCACATGTTCCTTTGAGAAAGACAGCTGGCTCAGGGCCTTCTCTGTCGACCCAAACCAGCACCAACAGCCAACACCCTTTACTCCAACATCAACTCAGCTCTGAGACCAAAGAAGACACAGAAGGAGACAATGGTAAGAAGTAGAAATAGGATTTCAGTTTTAGGTGGAGTGCCGAAAACTAGTTTTGCAGGATGTACCAGCATGTGAAGTGCTTCTTTCACAACACAGTATTAACAGGGTTCCCTCCCGTTCCACCCAGTCATGCAGTCAGGTCATCCTGACCTCCTCCCAAAGACCTTACTGCCCAGTGATGCTGTTGGCACCGCTACTGAAACAGCTGTCTCCTCTTCCTTGGAAAACCTTGGATTTGCTTCCACAAGCCACCCTCTGCCTCACTCTCAGGATGCCTACAAGTCAGTGGGAGTGGATTTAAACAACACATTGAGCAAAGACAAGGAGCACAGCACCACCAAGAGGTAAGAGGAAAAATACATATGAAGATTTGTATTTTAAAGCTATAGTGTGTAGTTTCTGTCGCCCCCATGAGGAATTCTAAGTAATGACAACAAAACTGTTGGCGTGTCCACATGATACAAGCCTTCCATGACCCCCCCTCTTCCACCACGTAATTGCTAGTAACACAAGGAGGACACAGGATTAAAAAAACATGATGGACTCTTCAGAAGAGGTGGCGTGAACTTAACGGACGTTCATAAATATCAAAAAGTTACGCACTAAAGCTTTAATACGAGATCCTTAGCAGTACATGCATATTAAAATGTGTTTGGTCATGGATTATAAAGTCTAATAACTAATGATTAAATGTGTAATGTGATTATTACAGTTTGCCAACAGATTCAAATTCAAGTCTATTTTCTTACATTATGCCAGTGTTACCAGACACCACAGTATAAAAAGGATTCCATCAACCTTTTCACCATTTTTGTAATTTATTAATTAGGGAACATTACCAGCAGATTAGTTGATAATGAACATAATTGTTAGTTGCAGCCCTAGTAAAGATTATCTATTATGGCGAATGAGGCATTTCAATTTCTAGAAGATTTTGGGCTTAGATTTGAGCCACAGAAATGCCATCTGCAAAGGCTGTGAACAAGTCCTACCTCTCATACTGCTATTGGCTGGAACTAACCCGGAGTGTTACTATTTCATTGGTAGACCTGTTGTGGGTGGGAGTGAAGGCTGCCAGAGAGTATGAACTAATGGAATAAATGTTCCTGACCTAGAACCTCAGGAAAGTCAAGTCGATTCAATTTTATTTATAGTATCAAATCATAACAAGAGTTATCTCGAGACACTTTACAGATAGAGTAGGTCTAGACCACACTATAGTTTACAAAGCTCCAACAATTCTAGTAATTCCCCCAAGAGCAAGCATTTAGTGCTACAGTGGCAAGGAAAAACTCCCTTTTAGGAAGAAACCTCGGCAGACCCAGGCTCTTGGTAGGCGGTGTCTGACGGTGCCGGTTGGGGATGTGATGAACAGTGGAAATAATAGTCACAATAAAGATAAAGGAACAGTGACTACAAATGGTCATGTCATAGCAGGGCACCGCAGAGCGTAGCAGGGAGTGCAGCAGGACCATGGCAACAGCTACAACCAAGATCTTGGTGCCATCCTAATCCAAGGAAATATGCTGGGCGAAAAAAAAAACATAAGGCCTCTGGGGAGTAAACTCCCCAGAGCTCAAAGTCAGCATGTGTTAAGGCAGTTCAGCATCTTTAGTGCCACCTAGTGGCAAACATCTGCATCCTGCTAATCTCAAGTAAATTGTAGTGTTGTTTTTAGTTTTTTTTTTTTTAATAAAAGCTTGAACTCTTGGCTAAAAAAATGATATCTTTAAAAGTATTTTGTGGTTGTTTTTTTCACATTCAACAACCCAATATTTAATGCTACGTTTACACATGGCCGGCTATTTTCATAAAAGGACATTTCAACCTCTCCGTTTTCAGAAAAGTGTTCGTTTAGATGTACCCGTGTATATATGCCGTCAACGCAGTCAAGAGCATGCCAAACCTGTAGGTGGCAGTGTAACGAGAAGCTCAAGCCCACATTAGCCAATCAGAATCCCGACAATAGCAACAACCGCAACCAATCACGTCCTCTTTCTCTCTGCCTAAACCTCAGTTTGTCTCCGTTTACATGCAAACGTGCAAACGAAGATTTCCAAAATCTCCAGTCTGGCCAGTTTTTAGAAAGACACTGTTTCAGAGGAGAATTCTCCGTTTGCGTGTAAACGAAGGGCACAAACGAAGGGAAATGTCTCTGTTTGTAAAAAATAACAATGTACGTGTAAACAGGGTCTAACACTGTATGAATTCACTTATTCTGCTCCTTTGTTGTTTGCAGAGCTCAGTATGAAGAAAGTTCTGAGGATGTGATCTCACTCAGTGACATTGTTTCTGATGCAAGCAAATGCTCTGTAAGTTGAAAAAAAAAATCTTAAATTTCTTGTGACACTTTTTGCTTATGCTGAGTTTATTCTAACTAGGTTCATTGCTTTTGGTTTACAGGTATAGAAAAATGAACTCAAATGAATCGAGACACACTTGGAGGATGTTATTAGCATGGATGAAATGTTACAACCCTGCCTTGGTGTGATTTGAGGTAAAGTTTTTCAGCGAGACCAAGGGGGATATTAAATGTTTTTTTGTTGTTTGGTTTTTGCACTTTGATTTCCAAATCACAAGATGGTATGAGCATGTAAGTGGGCGGTTGTGTTCTGACACTAGTAATTGTCAGTACATTAATGCTGTGGTTATTGAACACTATTATTCATCTCGTAGGAATGCTTCTATGCACAACCAAAGATTGCTCTTGGCACTAACGGCTCAATTCAGCCAGCTTTCAATGTAGAGTGTAAAATGAGGACTTTGCCTTAATTGAGAATGTCTTTATTTAAGCTTTGTTATTTCAAATTATTATTATGTTTTTTTAACTAATTCCTCTTTTGTGTTTACCAAATTGTTGTAGCTTATCCTCATGCATTCTTGGCTCTGCTACATGTTTGACTCAGATGCTTTAACACAAACTATGTGATTTGGGTTGGGAACACAGTTTTAAATAAAAGGTTTTTATTTTTTAAAGAAATTACTTTACTGGGTAAGCTGCCATTTTTTTAAGCCTACTCTGAATGCATATCATGCTGGAACAAGAGGTGATCCTCAGCTTGAGGTGTCTATTTAACCAGCTATTCTGATAATGGACTGTGAATCCTAAATGTGACCTCATGTTCAGGTCAAAGAGTTATATTAAAATCATTTTTTTATACTTATCTGTATGATCTGATATCAGTTTCAGGTTTA
Organism: Perca flavescens; assembly: GCF_004354835.1. NCBI lineage: Eukaryota > Metazoa > Chordata > Actinopteri > Perciformes > Percidae > Perca > Perca flavescens. The sequence goes on along the minus strand of NC_041344.1, from coordinate 14,802,718 downwards.
GTATGTAGACTGGCTTATGTCCAAATGTGACCAAATAACTGATGCAAGGAGCAGTTTGTGTTTTAAGGCTTTTGGGTAATTTTATACAAAAGAACCACCTCCTCCCTGATCAGTTGTGAAGGGGGAAATGAATCACATTCTTAACAGGAGCTCAATTAACAAAAACACATTATTCACTTTAAAGTGTCATGTACGAAAGAGCATGACATTGTTACAAATGTGGTACAATCACTTGGTTTTTCATTATAATTTATTATATTAAAAAACGTACTATAGTAAATGTTTGCAGTATAAGCAGGTGTCCCAATGTGGCTATAAAATAGAACGGAAACTAAAAGAGCAGAGCGTAGCTAACTTTTAGATGTACCTGCAGTAAATAAAATGTACTGTTTCATGGTATTTCTATTGATTCAGTGCAGCTTACAGTATGTACATATTCTAACACTGCAGACCTGGAGAACATAACACAACTTTGTAAGTAGTTATATTTTATATAATCATAAATTGCATTGTTGGTGTTATTTATACTAAGCATCTGAAACCAGCCCCCACTAATATCATCCAGTTGCTACAGCAATAGCAGTTTTAGACATGCAGGTCAGTCCAACCTGCACCATCTAAAGGCAAAAGTTTAGCAGCAGTTTAGACCTGAAGAGTGATTTGCACCACCTACAGGCAAAGAAAGTGACAGCTTCAGCAACTTTGTCACAGTTGCCACCTTACGACCAATGAGTGCAAGAACAGTTTGTTTGTTTTTGGATGGTGTTAGTATGTGAATGTTTGCCGTTTTATTTTTTATATTTTAACCCCACGAAACGTTTTGATTGATTGGTATAGTTTATCCTCTGTCCTGGTTACTTTGGAGAAAGGAGATTGTATTTGTCCAAAGAAAGAAACCCAGATGGGGATACACTGGCCAAAATAAAATTAGCAATGTAGTTTGGTAGGAGTTTTGACTTTGCTGCTAAATATATAAACATGGGTGATACTGCATTTTCTTAAAGTATTTCTAATACACTTTTCTACTATTTGCGGTAGGTCACTGCTAAAAGTAAAAAAACGATGTAGGTCACTCAATATAATATGGATTACTCAAATTTGAGTTGTTATGTTAACCACATATTAAAGCCTATATATTTTCACACTGATGTATTGCTTTTATTCATAATTCACTTTTGTTGATTTGTTGCATGCCCCAACCAAGGTATAGTTGTAATTTTGTCACTATCAAAATGTTGATGGCTGCCTGGTGTGTGAAAGTAAAAAGACAAAACTGTTCAGTCTACTTTTTGTAAACTCAAACTGGTAGATGTATTGGTGCTTCGATACAAGTTAGCACTCAAAATGGGTGTGCGATGTTTAACATTTATAAATGTTTGATGTTTCAAAATGCAGAAATGTATTAGAATACATTTTTTGTCCGAAAGCATACTTATTAAATAAGTCATTTGAAAGATGCTTCAACTATGCAACAATATTTGTTTACAGCATATAAATATTTCTGAATGAATAGATGGTGCAATACATTTAATGAATTATAATTTTTCCAACTAAGATAAGATGAATAAGCATAATTTGGGTATTTTAATTCATCCTGTAAATGGTATGTGGAGTTTTTTTTCATTATGCTGGCAGTTCTATCAAACTGTCAAACAATGCTTTGTCCCTGTATTTAAAGTGAAACTGTGTTTTTGTAAAAAAAACTCCTATGAACCCAACTTGTACATAATCATATGTATTATAGTATTTATTACTGTATGTATTGCTCTGGTGTCCAAAATGTTTATCAATAGTGATTACAGATTGAAAATGTGCCTTTCTGCACAACACGCCTGTATCTAAGTCTGTTTTAATGTTATAGAGTAAAACCTTTGTTTTCTGTATACTTTGTTAATTGGTCTTCACTTGCCTTTGAATTATATACAATAAATCGGTGCCCATCTGTATGCAAGAATCACAACAAAGCTTTTTTTTTACACAATGTATTTATAAGTCCTCTATCTTGCTCTTTTGGGGATGTCATGTTTTTGTACACTTGTACCCGATTAAACAAAAAAAGATGTTGCTTTTGTTTGATTATATTTTATTATACAGATCAAATTATATTTTATTATACAGATCAAATTGTATGTCTCCAATAGTGTTAGTTGTGCAATATAACTGTGATAAGATGATGAATAATATGGTAGCTATATCTATTTATTTCTTGGTGTATTACACCCTTGAAATGTTGCAGATTAATAAACATTTTTTTTGCATTGATAGGAAGTACCTTGGTTAGTCAGGAAATTAAATTACTGGATTTACCTACCTTGCTATTTTATCTATAAACAGATTTTTGATTCCCATTTCCAGAAAATGTTAAGTATTATGATATACTTTATATGGATATTGCAATACAAAATTAGATTTACCATGGCATATCGTATTCATATTGCTCCATCCTAATCTGTATTTGCACAATAAATAAAGATGTATTTTATTCTAAGTTGTCTCCATTACAACTTTGCAAATTCTATCTGCTGCAGAATACTGTGAGAAGCAGTTGAAATCTTGGGAAAGTAGCTGGTAAGTGGCCCTTCTCTTCTATTATTGAGCATGAGCTATCTCCATGACAATTGAGTAAAAGCAATATATCTTCTTAAGCAAGGTTTTTTTTATTTATCTTTCAACAAGGCAATTCCAAGTGTCCAACACAATACTTAAAAACGGGATTTAAAATAAAATAAAAGAAACATCGAATAAAACTGAATAAAAGGAGACTAAAGTAGACCACAAGATACACTTGAAAGCTCCAGAAACTAGTAAGTGGACCGTGAGTTAAGAGTTTTTTTGTCAAACTATTGTAGCTATATTATTCGTAAATAAATGACAGGTTAGAGAACCTGGCCAATCATATTTCGCTTTGTTCAGTCTTTGTCCAATAGCCTGTGAGCTTGTATGATTACGACAGAGAGCAACAAGAAGTTTCCAAAATGGGGCTTGAAAGTACTATGGTTTGGTAAGAGCGCTACAAAAATGCCTTTTTGTGTAGTTGTTGATTTGTTAGCGGTTCATAGGAATACATAATCAATCATTTCTCGGTTAAGTAGTTTTTTGACCTGAATTTGGAGGAAACCTCGCGGTTTACTGGGCTAATAATTGACCGTGTCGACCGGCTGAGTCATTGTAGCTAAAGTTAGCTTAGATTTGCTGCCTTAATAAAGTATTTGTTTAATATAGCTGTGGCATATACAACCACATTAAAATAATTTCCCTTGTAATGTAGCTAGTGCTTTCTATCTAAATAATGAACTGACAACCCCGATGGTTTGTTTCGACCAGCGACGGTTAACGTTACGTGGCGTCACCACTTGCTATCGTTAGCCAACCGTGCTAATGCTGTTTTGTAACGGCAGATGTTTAATTAGCTAACGCTAGCTAGTAACTTTAGTTACTTCCCCCGTTAAGTAGACAGGCTTTATTACAGGGAGCCGATTGTTAAGAGGAATTGATATGTCTTATTGTAAAATATATACTATCGTAAGGCCTAGCTATGCTAACTAGCTAGCTAGCTAGGACTCGGCTGATATGGGAATGACAAGTCAACTGCTAACAATAGTTAACGTTAGCAGTTGCCGATATTCATCCAACTTTGTATTATTATAGCTAATGTTGGTAGTATGTGTAAACAAATTATGTTTTATCCTTGCAGTGCCCATTACTCCCCACTCGCAGGCCAGCAGAAATACGCCGGATGACGCGATTTTCTGCGTTTTTCTGGCTCTAGGGCAGACCCCCAGGAGTTGAGGAACTTCCTCAAAAAGGATTTCCCCCGATAGGCCACTATTGTAAAAGAGGCATCCGTAAAACTGATGACAGGACACCACAAAATGCAAACAAGGTCGATAATGACTCTTATTTTTAATCCAGGGACTTTTTATATTTTAAGAACGTCCCTCTAGCCGAGAAAAGAGCAGGAACTCGCCAAGCAGGTCCAGCAGGAGAAACACTACTGTGCATTAGGGCTGTTGGAACGAATTCCAAAAGTCGAATATACGATAATTTCAATAGTAAAAATTAATTAATTAAAGAAATTACTATTCAAATGTGATTTGTTGGATAATGTTAGTGAATCGCCTTGGCCTATCCGCATGTGAAAACGAAATGCTTGTGTCACATCTGATGAACAATAAGTTAGCGGGAGTGAGAAACAAGGCATTGTGAGGTTTTAAGATCACGGAGCACATAACGTTATGGTGCGTTCTTTTTGTCTTGTAATCGCGACTAGTAGCTCAAGTGTGACGTCACATCCATGTCGAAAAACGAGTAACCGTGGGTTGGGGGGGTGTGATCGCATTCCCCCGCCAGGAACCAAGACACCGCGGAAGACTCGAGCGGTTACGGTTACATTCGGTGTCGACATACTATTTACACACTCATACTGACCGACACTATACTCACGCACTGGCCACGGTTACATTCGGTACCCTGGTGGGCGGTCTCCTCGTGACAGCCTAGCCTACCTACCACGTAGCAACATTCACTTCTCTAACATTTAACTTAACATAACTACCAAAATGACATGTATTTGTATGTGATGTACTGTACTTCCCCATCGATAATGTGTGAATTGCCATGAACACGATCCTCTAAGATGCACCAGAAACGAGGCTTGGTTAATAACTCAAACTTACCGAGAACCAAGACACCGCTTGATTACATTAGAGTTGAGCGGGCTGGCCGGTTGCACGGTTACATTCGGTCTCGTTCAGTAGCCTGGTGCGCGGTCTAGGTTTTATTTTTTTTTCTTTATATATTTGATTAGGACATTAATGAACATTTCTGTGAATGCGCCAGTGTTAGCCGGTTGGCTAATTTTCCACTGTAGTCCTAGTTGCCTAGCATGCATGTCTTTATGGTGGGAAGAAACCGGAGCACCCAGAGGAAACCCACGCAAACACAGGGAGAACATACAAACTCCATACAAAAAGGGCTGGGATGACCTGGGTTCAAACCCAGAACCTTCTTGCTGTGAGGCAGAAGTGCTAACCACTGAGCCACTGTGAGGTAGCTCATTTCCTGATTGATTCTACCACCACCATTCCAGTGGAGGCGCTAATGAGCTAGATTACTACACACAGTAGCAGAAGAATACCAGCTACACACAACGGCACGAATGAAGTAAAAGAAAAAAAAACAGGAGTGAGTCGGTTCATTGATGTATGGCACTCGAGTCTCCCAGTTCAGTGACACGAGTCGGGTTAATTAACCGGCTCTTCGGTCACTTTGTCAACACTACCGCTCACATGACTGTTCTCCTGAGGTCATGTAACAAGCTGTAATAATGGATATAGCTAATGGTTGTAATTCACCATGTTTTCTATTAATGCGTCCGTTAGGGCTGTGCTCGACTAAAGAAATTCTTAGTCAACTAACACTTATACAATTTTGTCGACTAATCGATTAGTTGATTTAATTGACAGAGCTGTGCGCTTTGAGAGGTGGTTAAGACTAGAAAAGCCCAATATAAATGTAGTTAATTAACCATCTGTAAAACTGAGTTTCTCCACAATTAATCCTGCAAAAGCACCACTTTAAATCTTGTGTTTACCATAAATGTGTTAAGAAGTTTCTTGGAAATAAGTATTAAGCATGAATAAGCATAAAAAATGACTAATCGACTAAAGAAATCTTAGTCGACTAAGACCAAAACGACCGATTAGTCGACTAATCGACTAATGGGGGCAGCCCTAGCGTCCATGGTATTATCTTATGACGTTATGATACATCCAAGGGATGTATGTATGCTGTAAAGCCTGTTACGTGGATGTAACGTCATTAGCATTTCCCAAACTGGTGGGGCTATCGGCTAGCTAGTTGCTAACATCAGGAGTAGTTAGCATGGCTGTATTAAGATCTATACGTAGCTAGCTATATGCCTACATAACGTTACTACAGACATAGTGATTACATTGCCTTGCTTCTCTCTTATGATACATCCGAGGGCTGTATGCTGTAAAGCTTGTAACGTGGATGAAGAATGAAGCCATGGATGAGCTTTGTTCACGAAACTGCAAGCTAACGCTAGTTAGTAGCTAGCTAGCTAGTAGCACGACATAATTATTAAATCTCCTTGGTTGTCTAGCTAAATACATGTATCGTTTATTTAGCTAAGCATGTAAACGATCGGGAACAACGAAAACACAATGTTTAACGTTAGTGAATATTTTAGACAATGAAAACGGCGAGTTCATGAGTTTGCCACTTGTAAGAGACACGAGCGATAAGCTCATCAACGAGCATGTTGCTACCGGTTGCTAAGACAACACAAACAAATTGTTGCTAGTGCGCCTATCCTTCGTGACCTCATGGGCCAACGATGTGGAAGATCCGAGCTCCATGTTTGCTTTATGCGCTTTTGAGCACTCTCATTGGAATGTACTCGGCTTCCCGCTGAACACTGTATCCAGTTCTCTTAATGCATCCATGACAGGCTGTGGCTGGAAATTGGAAGAAGGATGGGAAATGGTTTCAACATGACTTTAAAATCAACATCCACCGAGCCAAAATGCTAATGTTATCATTAGGTAGCTCGTTCTTGTTTCCTAACTGCGTCACGAGTTATAGGATCTTAGCTGGGAGCTTCATGGAGACAGCTAAAGTCTATGTTAGCTGCCCTACAGCTGTCAAAGTTAGCTTTGACTTAATATATTACCTTCTAACAGCTGTATTCTCAGTAACGTAACAATCTGCAAGAAACGTTTGGCTTAGTTATAAATGCCGTTAGCATTGTGGCTAACACTATTGTTACTTAGTTTATGACAAATCGTTTCGGCTGTGTTTCTAACATGATTTCATTGTGCTAACTGAGCACCGTCAGCCTTAACAACAGAGCCGCTTAAATACATTTGTTAATGTTTCATTACAGAGTTCTCTGTTGATTTGTGTTTGTCGCTGTGTGCTCGTGGAGAAAAATGAATGTAAAAGCAGCGGAGTGTCAGAAATGCAATGTTCCATGATGTAGGTCCCCCAAGTGGGTAAGCGAGCATCCAAAAAGCGTACATCCTATGGGGAGGTTCATAGGCTAAAAAGCCACCACGTCCTGCTAGCATTCCATTGACTGCCATTCATTTTGGCGTCACTTTGACAGTGAATAACTTTACGTCTGAAGCTTTTAAAGACTATTTGTCCATTGTTTATTTCTAAAGAAACACAACAATGTATAAAAGGCTCCATTAGCTTGTATTTCACCTTATGGCCCTGTAGCAGCCGTTTTTATAAAAATAAGCTAACAATTGTGTCATAACCACGCGACTTTCTGTCGCACAATAGATAAATTACCATGTAGTCAGGAGAAGTGTCAAATATACAGTCAAAATGACAAAATAATTAATCTGAATACTTACCAAAAGTTGCTCCTACGCTCGTGGACAGCTGCTACCCACGCTCTCCGTCTCTGCAAGATTCGGAATGATTGAGATTTCTCTTGGCACAGCTACCAGAAGACTTACAACTTTCAGACAGGTTGATCACGTCACATCTACATTGTCAAGCTCACTTTGAGGCTGCGCTCAGCCATCACCGGAAAAGTGCTTCAAATTGACTTCACTGCTCTCCGTGGAAGTCTACAGCGTCGCTTTGTCCATTTCTTTAACTGTCTATTACCCATTTTCCACCAAGGCAGAGCTGGTGCTGGTTCGGAGCCAGAGCCTAGTTTCAAATCGGTTCTTTGTTTTTCGACGTGTGTGTGTGTGTATATATATGTATGTGTATGTATATATATATATATTAGGGCAGCAACCTCTTAGTCAATTAGTCGACTAATCGGTCATTTTGGTCTTAGTCGACTAAGATTTCTTTAGTCGATTAGTCATTTTTTATGCTTATGGTAAAAACAAGGTTTAAAGTGGTGCTTTTGCAGGATTAATTGTGGAGAAACTCAGTTTTATAGATGGTTAATTAACTACATTTTATATTGAGCTTTTCTAGTCTTAACCACCTCTCAAAGCGCACAGCTCTGTCAATTAAATCAACTAATCGATTTGTCGACAAAACCGTATGTGTTAGTCGACTAAGGATTTCTTTAGTCGAGGACAGCCCTAATATATATATATATATATATATATATATATATATATATATATATATATATATATCAATGTACGGGAAACACTTGATTGATTCTGGGATGTGCTCGCATTACGTCACCCACCAGTGGAAGCGTTTGTTGCTCTGGTGCAGCGTAGTGGTATATCTAGGTTTTCTACCTTTTGAGTGAAAGGGAATATCAGAGCCCCTTTTCTCTGGCCATGTATCACCAATTTAAAAAAAATGTGTGTGCCATTCTACTGCATAGACTGCCCAGTTTTATGGAAAGACACTCTTTCCAGCGGTAAAATACTTAGGTAAATAAGTGATGTATCAGAGCTACATTAAACTGATATTTTCCCCACAGTGTGGACAACAGTGAATACATGAGAAATGGAGACTTTCTACCAACGAGGCTACAGGCTCAACAAGATGCTGTCAACATTGTTTGCCACTCTAAAACACGAAGCAATCCAGAAAACAATGTGGGCCTCATCACTATGGCTAAGTAAGCTTTTCTCTCTTTAATTTAACAAAGATAGTCAGAAGTTATGATGATCCTCATATCACTTCAACAATACTTAATAGCACAATGTCTTTTACATGGTTGGTGATGATGGATAACCGTGTTTTTTATGTTTCCATGCAGTAACTGTGAGGTCCTGACCACACTGACACCAGATTCTGGCCGCATCCTGTCCAAACTCCATGCTATCCAGCCCAAAGGAAATATCTGCTTCTGCACAGGCATCAGAGTGGCTCATGTGTGTAACTTGGATTTCTCTGATTGTAATAATTTGTTTCAAACCTAAAAGAAGGAATCTACCTAGTAATTACTTAATTGGTAAATGAGAGGTTTTGTTTTCTGCAGCAGCAGTGTTTGAGTGGCCATATTTTTGTTATGTGTTTCCTGTGTAGCTGGCCCTAAAACACAGACAAGGAAAAAACCACAAGATGAGGATCATTGCTTTTGTTGGGAGTCCTGTAGAGGATAATGAAAAAGATGTGAGTTTAAAGTCTTTTATCACATTTTGTTCCAAACCCACAGGGAGAATCTTTTTTTCTACCAATTATACATCATAGGTTTAACACATTATCTCATTGTCTATATCTCGATGTATGTCTATCCTTCTGCATCTCAAACTGCTTCTGTCCCACCTGCTGATTCTGCAGCTTGTCAAGTTGGCAAAGCGCTTGAAAAAAGAGAAGGTGAATGTGGATATTATCAACTTTGGAGAAGAGGTGAGGAAATATCGGTTTATCTTCCATTGCACTGCTACAAGGCAGAGTAAATTAAAGCATTACATTGTATTTCTTTGATTTCCATACCTGACCATTTCTTCCCACTAATAATTTGGGTTTTCAACTGGCCTCGCCATCTGTCTTCAACTGTTATCAGGAGCTGAATACAGAGAAGCTGACTGCATTCATAAACACTTTAAATGGAAAGGAGGGTACAGGCTCCCACCTGGTCACAGTACCTCCAGGGCCCAGTCTGGCTGATGCGCTGCTCTCCTCTCCCATCCTGGCCGGTGAAGGAGGCTCTATGATGGGTCTTGGTGCCAGTGACTTTGAGTTTGGTGTGGATCCCAGTGCTGATCCAGAACTTGCCCTGGTGAGCGATATATAGATGTGTGTCAAGTGACAGCAAACTTGTTATACTAGTACCCAGCATTAATATTGGCCAAGATGTATTTACTTGAGAGAAAAATTCAAAGTTCTTTTAAAGCAAACAATCCTGTTTGTTAAGACACTCCAAAAAAGCCAAAACCTGGCACTTATTAAGTATTGATATACAGTAGTTGTACAAATAGAGATCAGATACTCCTTTCAACACCTGTCTTAGTGAGTATGTTTACATGCACACCAATATTCCACTATTATTCTGAATATGACAATATTCCGAATTTGATACAGGCCATGTCAACAGCATATTCCGGTTGGATATTCCGAATAAGGCCTTTTTCCGGATTTAGCATTTTCTGATTAAGACGTGGGTATTATTTGGGTTTTAGAAGCATTCTTTGGACATGTATACAGCGCATTTGGAATATGCGTCTCAATCTGGGTTTTTACCGCAGTTTACGACCTCTTGCCTGTTTACGGCTTGTGGTCAGCTCTGTGCAATGCTGTAGTTGCTGTACACAAACCAACCAGCCAAGGTTGCAGACCCGATAATAAGGATAAACACATCTACTTTTAAACATTATCAAAGACTTGGATATGAACAGGTTTTTGGAATATGTGCACACATCACTACACCGACCTTGTCAAGTAGCTGGTTGAAGGAATGAAAGAGGGAGGCTGTGTTTGCACGGTCCAACAAGTCCACTACCGCTGGTTAACACTGGAAAAAGTCTTATTTTGCACGGCTACATGTAAACGGGAGTATTAGTGGAATTTTCACTTTCTTTAGCCATGTAAACAACTTAGTCGGAACATTGTCTTTTTCAGAATAAGCGGAAAACGGAATATTATGTGCACGTAAACGTAGTCAATGAAACCATGTGTGAGAACCTGTTTACAGACAGTAGCAAATACATGTGTATTAGCTCCTTGGAACCAGTCTGAGGTGAGAAACTCATCCACTCGAAGAAAGCCAATGTGATGCTTCAGAGTGGGGTATTAAAAATGGCAACAATAAAGGAATGTGTGACTTTCTACACTAAAATCTCATTGCTGCAAAGATGGCTTGTTAAAGACGATGAAAGCCTGGGGGCATCCTTGAGAATTTGAAGCGATTGCCTTTGCCTTTTTTCTCACTCGGCTGTCTCTGTGCATTCTTTTAGGCCCTGCGTGTATCAATGGAGGAGCAGCGACAGAGGCAGGAGGAAGAAGCCCGCAGGGCTGCTGTTGCTTCTGCAGCTGAGGCAGGAATGCCCACACCCAGCGCAGACGGTAATTGGAGAATTGAAAAAATAGTTGCTATAACTTATGAGACAGCGCTAATTATAATTGTTAGGACGTGAGTGATAGAATGATACTTACTCAGTTTTGATTGATTTTATAACAGAATCGGAGGAGGCCTTGTTGAAGATGTCAGTATCTCAGCCTGAAAGTGGTGCAGCAGTGCTTCCTGACTTCAGCAGCATGACAGAGGAGGAGCAGATAGCCTACGCCATGCAGATGTCTCTTGCCGGAGGAGGTGAGTTCCATTTGATCATACAAATGTATGCTCTTTTTATCACTTATGGCCACTTTTATAATTGCTGGTATGTCTGTTAAGATAAGTTCTTAACACTTGTTATGTGAACAGAGTATGGAGAAATGGACACAGAAGCCCCCATGGACACTGCAGAATCAGCCAAGGTGAGTCATTATACAATGTTTTAAATGAACAATTGTTAAATGGCCTCACCTGGCCCTTATGTCAATAGAGTTGCAAAGGGTCCTGGAAGCAAAAGTATAATCGTCAGTATAATTAAATGAGTAAACGTGTTAGAAAATATCAGGTTCTTTAATTAAAAGAAAAAGTCAAAGGTACAGGTGTTGTGTACATAGAAAAGTGTATGACTACCAAGGTGGATTTGGTATAAACATGTTATTACAGAATTAAATCATTGTGCGTGCTGCTAATGGTAAGTGGAAACTAAAGATTATGCATAGATGCACACTTTACATACTAGGTAAGCAAGCCTAGTTTGGAGATCTTAAATCCACTTAAATGAAGACCGAATCCATCTTGATTGATTGTATTCTATATTGTAATTGAATAGGAGGAAGATGACTATGATGTGATGCAAGACCCAGAGTTCCTTCAGAGCGTCTTGGAGAACCTGCCTGGTGTCGACCCGAACAACGAGGCCATCCGCAATGCCATGGGCTCCCTGGCCTCCCAGACAGGAAACAAGCCAGAAGGCAAAAAGGACGAAGAGAAGAAGAAGTGAGGAACACAAGAGATGGACATCGACTAGGAAAAAAAGACTAATGCAGGATTACTTTAATATACAAAAATATTGCTGATACGTCATCAGACTGACAGCCCAGCATGAGACCACACTCTGAAATGTAATACCATTGTTTTCTTACAGACACTTAAAAGCACCAACATAACCAAAATAAAGAAAAACCTACAGTACTGAACGACTATTTAGTGTAAAATCTGACTGCCCTGTAACATAAATTGATATCCTAAAAATTTAATATGGGCCTACTCTCAACTTTACCCTACAGGCTCTTAAACTAAACAGTTAGCCACACTCCTGCCATGTCTTTATGTTATTTTGCAATAAAAGTTATGTGTAAATATGTTGCCTTTTGGTGTTTTTGTTGCCCTCAGAACCTCATTGTGGAAGACAAAAGGGTGTGTTTTATGCAGAGAACACTGTCCAGACTTTAAATGGTTTCGCATGATGTTTAAAAATAGTCTGGTAAAGACATTTATAAATGTATTATGTCTTTCACAGTAAAAATAAATATACGTGTCGTTTTCAGCATCCTCCGTGCATTTTTCCAGCGCTATCCCAGCCTGATAGGATGTCTCCGGTCATGTGACGGGAAGCACTGCATTTTCAGCTGAAAACCGAGCTAGGATAGTCGGGAATCGCATATCCAGGTAAACAATCAAAATACATGAAATATTAAACAAAACTCCCCATCCCAATCATCCTCTTTTGTGAAATCGTCGACCCTACGATCACCGGGTTGTTATAGCTGTCAAACCATACCTCAGCAAACCTCTCCAGTTGCTTTTTAATGGCGAACGCTAGCTAACGTTAGTTAGCTAGATGACCCCTCTCTGTCTTGGCTGGAGCTCAGCGGCCAGCTAGCCAGCCTCAGTCGGGAAGGAATATCGTTAGCTCAAAATAACCGAGGTCGCTCCTACGAAACGCTGTCCCGGTTGGACTGTTTCTCAAATGGTTACTACTGCAAAGCTATAACGTTACCTGCACTATAAAACATTATTGAAGCATCGTTTCCCATTCATAGCAAATTAGTGCTGAGCCTGTTACCAGAGGAGGGTTTGGTTGCAGGAACGCTGTCGCTAGCGCGCTAGCTGGCAAATAATACAAATGCTAGTCCAGGACCCTGGTAGCTTAGCTAGCTTCCCTGACAACAAGCTAACCTGCTAAAGATTGTTAGTGTGTCAAACGAAGGCGCATGCAAGAAATGTTATGCGTGGAATTTACCTCGAAAATATAAACATTTTAACGACCATTGATGATTTTAATATTTTGCATTTTGAGGCTTTGTAGAAGGTATTATGCTAGTAAGGCATAGCTGATTGGGTGATGGACAACAACACAGACAGATTCATTCTAGTGTATTTTGTTACCTTCTGCTACTATGTCTATGAATCTGTTTTTACAGGAGTTAATCCCGGTATGGGGGACATGAAGACCCCAGATTTTGACGACCTGTTGGCAGCATTTGACATTCCTGACATAGATGCCAAAGAGGCCATCCAGTCTGCCCCAGATGAGGCAGAGGGACCCCATGGAGCTGCAGGTGCACCTCTGGGAAAGTCGGATAGCGTGGTGGGCGTTGGGTCATCCTTGAGACCACAGAGCCCCTCTGATCCCCAGGCGGACACCTCAATTGTTAGTGTGATTGTGAAGAATAAAGTGCGCCTTGAGGCCGTAGATGGAGAGGAGGGAGAGACAGACCAGGACCCTATCGATGTGATCGCAGGGGTAGATGTGGGTCCTAGACTAGGTGCGTGTGCCCCTGGAATGGCTGAATCTGAGGCACTCAACCACAATGGTTTTGGGGCATCTGGTGTCCCCACACCCCCATCCCTCAGCCAGACCCAGTCTAATGGAGCACCATGGTCAATAAACACCCCTAAAGTGTCTTCAGAAGCAGCAGGTGCTAGTGCAGCCAAGTCTCACAAGCAGGGCGGGAACATTTTCAACAGACTTAAACCGCTTGTTGCACAGGGGTCTGGAGATCCAGTGGGCCGGGCCAGGAAGATGCAGCTTCTTCAGCAACAACACCAGCAGCAGCAGGATACAGGCCAAGAGAGGGCAGATGGTGTCAAAGCATCATTACCTTCATCTTCCTCTCTATCAGCTAGGTCGTCTCCTCTGGCTGCAGGTGGGGCTGTCGGACTAGCCTCGCCTTTCTTTCCCCCTTCCAAGCCTCTGCTTCCCACTCCCTCTGCCCTATCATCACACCCGCTGCACTCATCTCAGCCTTTTAACGGAGCTCCCAAAGGTGTCCCTGGTGGATTTCAGCACCCGCAGATGGAGGAGGAGGATTCTGACCCTGATTTGGGGAGTCCATTAGTAATCCAAGAGAGCCCAGACTCCCCGACTTGCACTCAGCTGAGCAGACGTTACAAGTCTGACTCTGTCTCAATGCAGCCCACATCTTCTACTGCATCTCACCCTAAACCTGGGGACACTCCTTCAGGGGCATCTCTGACTTCATCAACACCCCAGTCTGGCTCAACAGAGAGTCCCCAGCTAGAGAACAGGCATCCAGAACACGTCATAGAAGAGAGAGACTCACCAGAGAGTCCTGAACCTGAGATGCCTAAATCTACCACTCAAGTCGCAACTAAGAGGTGCTCCAGCCCTGCAGTGGCCTCCACTCCACCTCCTTCTGAACTGCGGGAGCCCAAAGAGGAGGAGGAAGAGATGGAAGTGGGGAATGGGGTAGAAAAGGTTGCTGATGGCAAAGCTGACAAGGGAGAAAATGGGAAAACAAGTGAGGAGAAGATGGAGGTAGATGACGGCAAGCCTAAACCTCTGTCCACAGACGGAGGAGCAGCTGGCGTTGCTGCACCTGCTGCTTCTGGAGCTCCAGCCCGACCCCTCAAAGTCAGAATAAAAACAATTAAAACCTCCACAGGTGGAATCACCAGAACTGTCACAAGGGTAGCGCCTAAAGGTGGTGCTGCAGGAAAAGGTTCGGACCCTAAAGGTCAAACAGGGGAACGTAAGGTGTTAGGAAACAAGGCCCAAAAACTTGAAGCTTCCCCTGGTCACATGACAACAACTTCCCAGAAAGTAAGTGCTCTCAACGCTCTGCCTGTGTCTACACTCGCTGCCAGCAGTGTCATGCTAGCTGCTGCCACGAAGGTCCAAAACAAAATGGCTGCATCTGACAAAGCCAAGGTTTCTGCCACGGCTGTTAGCATCACTAAATCTGCTGCCCTGCCTGCAACTCCCTCCGTGGCTCCCTCCCCCAAGTTCTCAGTTGCTGCTGGTGGGATCAGTGTACGTACAGCCACTAATAAGACCGCTAACGGGGGGAGCGGCACCATCATAGGGGGCACCCTCCAGCCAAACAAACCCGCCTCCATCGTCAACAGTACAGGTGCCGTCATCTCCCGCAGTCAGTCGAGCCTGGTGGAGGCTTTTAACAAAATCCTGAACAGTAAGAACCTTTTGCCGAGCTACAAGCCCGACCTCTCGGCACCTCCGCCACCTGAGTGGGGTCTCCCACTCCCAGCCACAGGCTACCGCTGCCTGGAGTGCGGAGATGCTTTTGCCCTGGAGCGCAGCCTGGCTCGACACTACGACCGACGATCACTCCGCATCGAGGTGACCTGCAACCACTGTGCTAAGAGGTTGGCCTTCTTCAATAAGTGCAGCCTGCTGCTGCATGCCAGGGAGCATAAGGAGCGTGGGCTGGTCATGCAGTGCTCGCACCTGGTCATGAGGCCTGTCACTGTAGAGCAGATGATTGGACAGCAGGACATAACACCCATCGGTGGTAAGTTGGGTTGCAGCTGACGGTTATTTGAACTCGGTTAATTTGTTGTTAATTGATTTTAATCGATTAACCATTTAGTCAATAAAATAGAGGAAAAATGCCAACGTGGCATCCTTAAAATGACTTGTTTTTTTACGACTGAAAGGTCAAAACATATATCAAACGGACAGAAAAGCATAATATTCTCACATTTTGAGAAGAAGGAAACGAGATTTTTTCTTTTCTTTTTTCTTGATAAATAACAAAAAAAAGTAAATTATCCAAATTGTTGATTCATTTTTTTGTAAATCAACTAATAAGTAATCGACTATTCATCACAGCTTTTGGAGTCAACATTCAGTTGTTTACATCATGCCAGGGCTGCAACCTGTCAGTTATTTTCACGATTAATTGTTTGGTCTATAAAATTTCAGGAAATAGTTTTTAAAAAATCCATCACAATTTCTTCAAATAGCTTGTTTTGGCCGACCATGCAAAACCCAAAGATATTCAATTTACTATCATGTAAGACTAAAAACAATCTGGTAAATATTCAAAAATGAGGAGCTGCAACTAGACCATTTTTGGGAATTTTGTTGGCAAAAAATGGCAAGTGACTATTAATAAAAATTGTTGCTCATTAAGTTTCTGTTGATCGACTCATGGTTTCAGCTCCATCATACATTTTTTATTTCTATTTTTCTATTAGTGTAGAAAGTCATGAAATAACCACAAAAATACATTAGTCTGATAATATCCCATGAAGGAAAAAAATAGACTCATCATTCATTTTTGATTCATCTCCATTGTCCCATCTGTCTCCTCTGATTTCCACCTTTGGCTGACCAGGCCTGCTCTCCTCTTCGTCCTCCTCTCCTCCAGTCTCCTCTCCTTCCGCCACAACAGGGGGCCCTGCCGCCTCGGCCAACTCCAGCCCAATGAAGGATGCTTCATCTCCAGCAGCAGCTCAGCCTCGACCGGTCCGCCGTGCACCTCAAGGCCCCCAAGCTCTGATGCCTCTGCCTTGCAAGAAGGCCGAGGGGCTGCAGTACAACAACTTCAAATGTCCAGAGTGCCAAACACAATTCTCTGGCAAGGCTGAGCTGGTCACCCACTTCCAGCAGATCAGAGCTGCTCCCAACTCAGTGAGTCTTTGTTTCATGCCACTGCTACCTGCTCTTCTAAAACACTGGTGGTCACGGTTTGATTTTCCTTTTCTTCTGTTTCAGACATGTACGCAATGCTCGCCTCCCATGATGCTGCCTAACTCGTGTGCCGTGTCCGCCCACCAGAGGATCCATAAACACAGAGCGCCTCATGTATGTCCTGAGTGTGGTGGGATCGCCCGACAGGCCAGCTTCCAGACACATCTGGAGGAGGCCTGTCTCCACTTTGCCAGGCGCATTGGATACAGGTATAGAGACGCTTCCCAAAAACGTCATTAAGACCTATAACTATTTGCTAAGCTATCCTATAATAAAGCTTCAACTGATGTCAAGACCTTAACAAGAAAGAGCACTGATTATTGAATTCATGTAGGCCATTATAATTTTTAGATGACCCAGAGCACTAAGCGAATAAAGCAAACAAATGAATCCTAGAAGGGCTAGCTTGAGTGCTTAGAAAACATAATTTTGAAGGCTTAGTATTCATTTGTTTTCTAAATTTAACGAAGCAAAGAAGCACAGATCTTCAATATATATTATTATTATTATTATTATTATTATTATTATTATTATTATTATTACTGTTCTAGATCTGAGACAATATGGTCACGAATTAGATTTATTGTCAGTAACCAGCAGGCATAATACAGACACAGTTTGTTGAGGGATTTCAAATTTCATACTGTGTCAGTATACTGTGTGAAACTTCTATTGTTTAATTGTATGTTTTGGCAATTTGTTCTACAGAAGTAAAAAAAATAATTATGAAATGACAAATGTAGTACTTTTTTAAATTGCTTGGATTGTCCTCCTTATTGGATAGCAAGTGCAAATACACACACAAAAAAAACATACTGTCTATTGATTTGAGATGTTGTCTGTAGTGGACATTTTAGGGTACACACAGAAGACAGATTTGAAAATGTTTCTGTGTTAGAACCAAAATACATCTTTACTGCGTATCATGGTCTTGTTCAGGTGCTCGAGCTGCCAGGTTGTGTTCGGAGGGTTGAACTCCATCAAGTCCCACATTCAGACCGCTCACTGCGAGGTCTTCCACAAGTGCCCCAGCTGCCCCATGGCCTTCAAGTCTTCCCCCAGCGCCCAAAGTCACATCAGCACCCAGCACCCAACGCTCACTGGAGGACAGGCCAAGTATGTGTACTACTTCTACCAAAACAATACATGGGGCATTTTCAACCCACATGTAGAGAACTATCTTCAGAGTTTGAAAATTATGGTCACTCATTTGGAAATAGATCCCTAAAATATGAATTCTTTTGTCTGTTTGTTTTTTTATCTCCTGTTGCAGAATGATCTACAAGTGTGTGATGTGTGATACGGTTTTTACCCAAAAGCCCTTGCTGTACATGCACTTTGACACTCATTTAGCCAAGCAAAAAGTGCATGTGTTCAAGTGTCCTGACTGCACCAAGCTCTACGCCCAGAAAGGATCAATGATGGAACATATTAAGGTGTGTCCATATATTCAGAGGAGAGTAAATATTCATACATTTTAGATATTAAGTCCAGTAGATACAGTATAATGTCACTGCAAATCACAAATTAGCCTTTTGCCTTTATGTGTTGCCCATTCATCGCTTCCTACAGTGAATGTGGTGTCAACAAAGGCATACAGCAAGTTCTTGGATCGGCCTTAGCAAGGTTCCTCCCCAGTGACCTTGTCCTAAGTCTATACCAAGTACAGTTGATATTTTTGTAACAGAAGTTAGTTTTTGTGAGTCATATTATCTTTTTGTGTGGCAGTTGGAGTAATTTGTATTTCCCAAAGTATATGAATTGATCGTGTGTGTGTGTGTGTCTCCTCTCTAACCCTTTACTGTGGTCCCTCTCAGACGGCTCACAGAGGACCATCAGCCAAACAGACCGAGTCTCAGTCCGATACCTCTAACCCTGCCTCGGCCTCAGCCAACGCATCCGGTCCCTCTGGCCTCAAATCCAAATCCTCTGGAAAACCTGACAACTCTGACGGTGAGGACTGGGGGCGGGAACAGGACGAGGAAGAAGAAGAGGAGGAAGACGATGACGATGATGGGGACGAGGACTACGAGGCTCCAGGAGCCAACGCGACCGCCCCGGGGGGCAGCAGTCACCCCCCCGCCCAGACTGAGTGGACCTGTCCCCAGTGTCAGACCACCTTCACTGACAACGAAGACTATCTGAGTCACGTGAAGATGGAGCATGGCAAGGTGTAGCATAATACCTCCTATTGTTGACTTTAATCTGATTGTATTGAATCCAATGATTACAGTTCACCAAACTTAAACCGTTTAACTTTGTACTTTGTGGATGGATAATTGCCTCCGATCGTGGAGGGTAAATCAGAAAAACAAGCGCCCGTACTTGGAGGGAGGTTGTTAGTTTCCTGCCTGCACTGTAGCACAATATCTTTTTATCTTATCTCTATCTGCCTCTGTGTGTGCTTGTGTGTGTAGTTCCCTTGTCGTATTTGTGGAGGGACGTTCAGCACGTCTTCCAGCCTGAGACGTCACGAGCGTGTCATTCATGAGGGCAACAAGAGAGTCTTCCATTGCCAGTGAGTTACTTAAGCTTTCATCAAAGACGTGTTTTATAGTTTGTCGGACACAAACTGACCCACAACTACGATTTTAAATGTATATATATAAGTGCCGTTAACAATGAATTGCAGTACAGAAATGTCAAACTAGGTTTATGGTCATTCAGAAATAGTGCCACGATCACATCGTTTGTCCAACAGAGAGCACTGATAAATCGATTTTTCCGTATGAATGTTGGTCACAATTCTTTAACAACAAAAAAAGGGATCTGTATCCAGATAGGCGTTTTAAATTATTTGTTTTACTTTTACCAATATATTGTAATCAGATATGGTCAGGTTATATTAATTAGCTGAGCTGTATGTTCTGTGTTTTGTTGGGAATCAAAATAAGAACTGTTAATCTTAAATAATCTGATTTAACCCTGAAAAATGATTTTTCAGATATTGCACAGAAGGCAAACGCACCTTCGGTAGTCGGTTCTTACTGGACAAGCATATTCGGCTCCATCACAGAACCACAGATGGACAGGTGAGTCAAGACAAGATTTTTAGTTCTCACGGTTTCTGGGCATAAATAGTTTAGAGCTGTGTCCCTATTCCATACTACGAGGCATGTATTGCATAATTTCCTCTTATTACAAAACAATTAAAAGTCAAGTGTTAGACTAGCAGAAACCTTAAACTTTGATCATGTGTGTAATCCAGTAGTACATACTCTTCATACAATTAGAATGTGGTATGTATAAATGGTGGAAATGTTGTAGTAGTAGTCTTTTCTTTTTATTTTATATATAATTACACACTATGGAATTGGGGGCACAGTAATGGTGTTCATCAAGATATAAATTCCCCTTGCACCTTTTCCTTGCCTTGCAAATTTTTAGTCTCTCTCCCCCTCATTGCGTCCTCAGGACAGACCCATGACCAGGAAGCGTGCTGCCACGGGGGGAGAAGGACCAGGTAGCTCCTCGGAACAGGATGGGGAGGGCGGACCTCCTCGAGGCAGAGCAGGAGATGAGGAAGAAAACGCCACCGAGGACGGCGAGGAGGGTGCTGCAGGTCCTGCAAAGAGAACCAGGGCGTCTATTGTGTCAACAACGGCACCCAACGAACTAGAAGAGGAAGACAACATTTTCCGTTGCGTCCCCTGCGGCTTCTCCACCGAGGATGGGGCGGAGTTTCAGCTCCACATCCCCCAGCATCGGGCCGACACCGCCTCCTTCCAGTGCCTGCAGTGCGGCGTCTGCTTTGCGTCAGCCGGCTCGCTCAGCAGACACCGCTTCATCACGCACCGCGTGCGGGACACCCATGGTGACGCGGACCGCAGCACCCCGCGCGCTCATGGCTCTCCCGACGGCTCGCCTGCCGCCTCTCCTCAGGCGCAGGGCGAGGACGGAGAGGGGAATCTGAGCTGCAAGGTGTGCGGCCGGCGTTTTGACAAGGCCTCGGACCTCAACACCCACTTCAGGACCCACGGCATGGCCTTCCTCACCGCACACAAGACAGACAAGCCCCAGTAGAGGAGGGGGATGGGGGGGGGGGTCCTCTGAGACTGACAGATCATCTACAACGAGGAATCGATGGTCGTGACGGAGGAGAGAAGCTGTAGAATATGAATGTTGATCCTGAGATGAAACAGCTGCTTCCTGTGCAGTTTTTTTTTTTTTAGCCACCATAAACACTTTTACTCCTATCTATGGCACCTATTCTGTGCGATTGTAAGTGCATGTTTGATCATGTTACTGGTCACTTAACTGAACACACCTGACTCTTGAGTGGAAAGTCTCTCAAACAGCCCCGAGTAAAGCATTTATATATCTGCCATACTGTGTTTAATACGTCTTGTCCTTCCATCTCAATCACTCTGCACTGACTGTAGCCACCTGCCTGTTATTCCATGTAACACTTCAATACACACACCTCCCACTGTACTCCTGACAGCTGTAGTGCCGATATTTTTGTAACATTGTTTGTGGTCATCATACTCGTTTGCCTCATGTCCATGTTCACTATTCTGGCATGAGGTCAGTTTGAACAGCTCCAGAGGCTTTTAAAACTGATCTCAAGCCATCTGCAACATGAAGGGGGAGTGTTTGGAGAATGAAACACTGATTTTTATGTTGCTATAATATTTATTTATACAGAACTTATTACTGCTGTTGGTATTTGTGTGAGTCGGTTGCGTCAAACCGTACCAGACGTGGTGCGATTTACCTGCAACTGAGACATGAGATTCTCTGAAGGCATTTAATTAGGAGACGAGGTTACTGGAGGTGTGTAACCTGTGTAGTGTGAATAATGTGTGATGTTGTTAATCGTTAAGCTAGAAGAAGATAAAGGGAGGTCAGGCTTCCTGCCAGTAGTATATGTGTACGTTTTGCCTTGTAAATACATATTACACTAAAAGAAAATGTTCTGGTTTTAGTAACTTGCTATGATAATGTGAATACGTATAGTATTTGTACTTGTACTGTTCCCTTTTTTTTTTTCCAAACAATTTGAAGTTTAAAAGAATTCCCCCCCTCCCCCCAGAGGTATACATTGTAATTACAAAGCAGAGGGAAAGCGTGGGGGTTGTGTTGTCTTAATGTGTATGAATACAAATGTTTATCACTTTGAGACGGTTCTTTTTTTATCTACAGAATCAGTGCTTGCTGTACTCACGTTTCTTTTGTACGTTTCAAAAACGGCCTTCGTTGTCACGTGATGGGGGCCGAAGAGTGGATTTTTTTGTTTTTGTTTGTATCTTTTATATGTCATATCATATTTATATAGCTCAATAGTGGAAATTTCAAGTCATTTTCTTTTCCATGGTTGTGGTCTGCTTGCTGAAATGCCATACACTTTTGTGCCGTTTCAAAATAAATGTGTAAAAGAGACGATTGACTCGTGCAGCATGTTCATCTGCAGAGTTGAGGGTCCCATTCAGAGTAGTGTTTGCAGCTTCTTTCTGTTTACAAATGGGACTCTTTTCAGTTGCATTCATCTAGAATTCATAGTATCAGAACCAATCTACTTGTTCCACTAAATCAGTCACAGAATGAATCCATGGGTATCATAACCGTAAATAGCATTTACTGTACACATGACAGTTTTGTCCTCTTTACCGTGGCTTACTTTGACCACTAAGTGGGTTTCTCACAGTCTGGCTCCACCCCCTTCCAGCTCCAGCCCCATCTTGCCCTCAGTGGCCTCCTGACATGATGTCTGGAGCTCAGGCGGACTGAGAGGATGGTGGACTTCAATCATCATCTCGTAGATCAGTGTTCCCAGCAGCGCCCCAACACAGGGAGCCACTATTGGCACCCACCACCAACCGCCTCCAGCCCTGTAAAGACAGTAGTGTTAATACATTAATGTGGGGCAACAAAGTGCAACCTTCACGGTTTAAAACAGACAGATGAGTCAAACTACTAACTTGAAAACATCCACTCCCCAGCCAGCGATGTACGTGAACAGTCGAGGTCCAAAATCTCTGGCCGGGTTGAGGGCGTAGCCACTGTTGGAGCCCATCGAGATACCAATAACCAGCACTGCTGCTCCCACCAGTACGGGCTGAAGACCATCAGGGAGGGAGCTGTTCCTCTGGTCCCCGAGAGCCAGGACACACAGCAGCAGCGCAGCCGTGCTGATCACCTGGATGACATGGGAATTGTTACGTATATGCAGATAGGTGTGCACATCCTGTCCCATATTTAGGCCAGGAGCAGAACAGCAGATTGAATGAAGGAAAAAACTGTGTTAATTGACTCTGATGTGAGCGACAGGATCTGACCTGGTCCACGACCCCTCCCCACATACTGAGGTAGTCGGCTGGGTAGGTGGCGAATATTCCTGCTGTGGCAGTGGAGCCTGTCACTGTCAGCTCTCCTCCACTGTACGCCTGGATGGCATCTGCAAACATCTCATCATACATGCGAAAACACATGTGCCATTACCAGACTTAATTATACAAAACATTTAAGTCTTGTGATATTATATATTATTATAAATCTCATGAAAAGACCAAAACCAACAAATGACTGGTTCTACTAACAAGTATGGTCTGTGTAGCCAAACCTTGATGTAGCCGGTTCCTCTCAAAAACTATTAAAAACACAATGATCCACAACATTGCACTCCTTCACCACGATGAACACAAGTTAATCCTACATACAGATTCCTTCTGTGAGAAATACCAACTGGAGCACCACGTGTGTATTAATTCACTGCTGAAAATAGTCCCCCAACAAATGTAGCCTACTATTTGCTTTAATTTTAGTAACATTTGCTAAACACTAGTGTTACTACATAGTTGAAAACTCACCGTAGTACTGCAGGCTAACCGTGGCTGCAGCCAGAAAGCTTCCGAGCACTTGGAATAAGACGTAGAAAGGCAGCTTGATCCAGGGATGTCTGCCCAAAACGCACAAGCTTAGAGATACAGCAGGGTTCAGATGGGCACCTTATGGATGAAAATGATCAAGAATTCAGGGCTGAAATTGAACATTTCATAACTTTAAAAAAACAAAACATTCTCTGAAATTGTCACATTAAGACTATTTTAAATACCCTTTGCATGCACATATCTACCTCTTGATGTCTACAATCAAGACAATTTGACCTGCACAATGAATAGAGGGGTTATTCACTAAGTGCACTGCAATTGCTCTTAGGGGAATTGTTGGTTCTCTGTAAATTAAAGTGGGGTCTAGACCTACTCTATCTGTAAAGTGTTGTGCGATAACTTCTGCTATGATTTGACACTATAAATAAAACTTTAAATTGAATTAAGATTGTTATATAGTATACAGGCATTTATCAGGCTTCACACAGCTCCCTCTGGGGCCACAAAAGGCTTTATACAACTTTTTCACAGATATGCAATAGTACTACCCAACACTTGTAAACAGACTTTGGTGTTTAAAATCTGTGGCGTTACCCTTTGAGGTATTATGTTTAAATTGGGGTTCAAAGAAAACATTAATAATCACTGGGGGACATAAGGTTCATCCCCCCCTCACCTCCCCAATCATTTTCATACAGTCCCTTACCTGAGACTCCACGAGACACAAAGACCCCAAATGTTACTCCCAGAGCAAAACCCAGATTGATGGACAGGTACTGGCCTTTCTTATCTGTAGTTGTGGTCACCTGGGCAACGGAGCCGCATCCAAACAGCTGCAATTGCATGAGATGAAGAGCTGTATTAGAAGACTATATCAACCCGAGTGCAAAGAAAATCTAAACACGTCTGTATGACATTAAATTTCAGTAGGGGGGGGTGGGCTGGTATGGTGGATGAAAATTGTAATTGCAATGACAAATTAATAAAAAATGTTTACTAAATTTAAAGTGTACTTGCTCATATTCACACTTTAAAGAGGTTTGGCACAGATAAGCAAACAGACATCGTTACCTTGGTATGATCTTCTTCATTGCTAAGGAACCTGCTTTATGATTTGTGTTGTAAACGGTCATTGCCCTGACAGGTGAGACAGTTGAGATCAAACAAAACCGCACAAACACAGCCAGCAGAGACGTACAAACATCACCGCTTCATTCTAAATCACTGATGCACCACCCTCGCTCTTTATCCTCCCCTGTCACCTCACCCACCCACTCACTCACTGGCTCTCTCTCTCTATCAGTCTGTCTGTCTGTCTGTCTGTCTGTCTGTGTTTAGGCCAAAGTCCTTGGTTATCCATTGTGTGGAATTCATTAGCTGCTTCAAAACAAGCGAGTAAGCATGTAATTGTTTTAGGAAACTGTTAAATGCTTGATGTTGAGTTTACTGATCAAGTGAGAAATTGGATGAACTGTTAAGAGAATACATTGTTTTCTGTATTTTACAGCTCATTCAATTAAATGCAAAAGGCTGCAGCTACTGTAAAAACACAAAGATGAAAAGAAAACAGTCTTTGCCTCAGCAGGTCTTTGGGTATTCAAGGACACTAAGTATTGAAATTGTGACTGAAGGATGAATCATTTTGTTGACATTTTGAAATATCTTTGGTTTAGAAAAGGATAGACATGTGGTTGAACTCTCTTACCTATGTCAAAGTGCCTGATGCAACCAACTGAAGTTTGGATCCATAAAAAAATTAAATTAAAAAAAATACTCACAATCAGGACATAGACTCCAAGGCATTCAGCCATGCACTCCCTGACCAGTTGGTTTCTGATCTGACATTTCCTCAGCAGCCTCTCCATCTCCGAGGTTTCCTCTGCACCGTCCGGTCACAGGTGAGCTTTCAGAAGCGGGACGCTGTCATCAGGTGGATCTGAACCACACAGCACTTCACGGTCTGCCTGACTGAGCAGAGTTTGCCCTTTCATACTGGAGCTGTAGACTACGTCACACACTTTATGGCATGGCGGTGGTGTGTGTGTGCACGAATGAGAGGAAAGTAGTTCACTTTGTAGGGCATCTTTAGACCTAAATCACAAGAGACATTTGTTATTTTTTTTTTATTAGATTAAAAGTACTTCACTGCAAAGAACTGGACTCCTGCAAACATAGCTGACTCTGGCTCACTTGGTTGGTTTGCGGTGATCTCACCTGACTGGAATTGGCTCTGATTGATCATCTTGTTTGATTGGGTGTTACATTTCTTCTTCTCAGACTGCAAAGAGGATCTGATTTTATATCACCCTCCAGCTCAGGAAATTCAAATATACATCTTTCAATTCAGCGTATGCATAACTTGTTTTGTGCCGTATTGCAGCCGTACAGATTACCACAGAATAATAAAGCTGATAAGAGATGGAAATCTCTTTGGCTGGCACCATGTGCTTGTACAGTCCTCCCTGTGATCAGAATAATTACCGCTTGAACAGTCATGACAGAGATAATTGACAGAGCTTACACTGTAAATTTAAGGTGTATTTTTTCATATGATGCAAATCATATCAAAATGTAAATGTATCTAATTAGTTCACCCTCCGTTAGATTTTGCAACTGGTGCTAACAGTGGAGTAAATCACTGCAAATGACACACTTCAGTATAGGAGATAACATGTATGTCGAGAGATTATCACAATAATTACAGTATTAAATGACAATCTGTTAAAGCATTGGATAATGTAATACTGAATGTAGTCAAATATAGTCACACTGCACATCAAATATTTCAACTGTATTTTATGATCAAATAGCATCTGTAAAATAAGCTGTAAAGTCCATTGGTTTCCTGTGAAGATAACCTCCCATCTACAAGAGGGGGGAGGGGGGGGAGAAACAAATAATGCAAATGTTTGGTTTTGTGGGATGGTCTGGACCAGGTGCTAAAACATTGTACAAACATAATAAAGATTAAAAAGTTGTATAAAAACACTTTATTAAAAGGATGTGAGAAATTATTGTGAGGGTTCGTATACAGATTGTACAGGGGTGAGTGATTAGGGTAATGTTACAAAGGTGCTCATAGAGAAATAGACAAGTATTAGTGGCTGCAATGGAGATGGGTTAATAGCAGAAAACCATGTCAAATAAAGTGGGGAAAATGGGCTTCCAAAAGGCACCAAGAGAAATTATAACATTGGAAGGACTTTGCAAAAATGTTATTTTTTATTTGTTTGAGTGTATGTGCATGCAACACTAAAGCCCTATATGTTCATTTTTTTCCTTTTGATTGCATTCAGAAAATGTACCTTTAAACGGCCGTCAGGACTTTGGCACAGCTGATGTCATAACTATACTATGTAGGTAGAAGATTCCGCTACAGTGCTGATACAGTTATTACCCGGCTGCAATGATGCGCAGAGACTCTGAAAGCACAGATACGGAAGACCCAGAAATGCTGAACCAATCAGAGGAGACAGGGCTTAAAGAGAGGGGCACTAAAACTGTTTCAGAGGTTGTTTTTTTTAACATTAAAGAACGTAAACATGTTCTAATACAAGTATTAAGAAGGGCATACTGTGGGACCTTTAAGACAGAAAGAAGATTTTAAAGAATTTGAACAGCATGGAAGGTTCATCTTAACCTTTTAAAACTTGCAACTTACAAATTAGCCTCGTGAGACCGTCCTGATCTTGCGAGCTCCAGTTTTCCACTTGCAGATCAGTCTGGCATCTTGAGATAGAGGAAATTTGGAGCCGTTCGCCAAACGACCGGGCCAATCAGCGTTGGTTTGGAGGCGGGTTTAGGTGGTGATGGACAGATGGTTTATCCAATCAGCTAACCAGTATTTTCAGCCAGCGGTAGCCCTAATTCTGTTAGCCGCTCGCTAATGCTTTTTTCTCTTGGATTCTTCTTTTGGAATATGGACCTTTTATTATGGAGGGTGCCTGTTATTCGTAAATTCTCGTTACACAAACGGCAAATATCCTTTACCGACATGTTGCTTGCTTGCTGAGCTAACGAGCTATGCTTTGCCTGCAGCAGCAGGGGCTTGTGGTTGTATTTTCATGCGCTTCATTGATCTGATTGGTTGATTTGGCCCGCCTATCACCAACATAGGTGATAGACAGATGGTTTACCCAATCAGCTAACCAGTATTTTCGCCCCTTCCCAAAAGTTCTCCAATGGAAAGTTTCCAGATGGATATGCCAAGCAAATGCGAAGCAATCCATCGGTCGGAGTCAGGTTACAAATTAGGTACTCCATTATTAGGAATTGATTAGGTCCAAACAGGAACTCAAATATGTAGACAGCTGAGAGAGGACACCACTATATACAATTCCTCTGTTCATGAAAATGGTTTGCAAGGACAGTTCTCTCTGAAGTTGAGTGTACTGCCCATTTTCAAAGGAAAACATCAAGGTCCCACAATCTCCACTCCCCTTACAGAGGCAGATTTGCCAGAACATGAGAAGACTGATGAGACCGTTTCATAGTTCACACATGAAAAAGCATGTCATTTTGTTTTTTATTCACTTTAATTGAACATAAATTATCATTCTCTCGGTATCTGACACACATTGAACCACAAACTTGAGCGAGGTCACACTGACACATATACAAAGGCCTTTTTATTTACTGGACATTTTTTAGAAGGATTGAGAAAAGGAGAAAGAGGGCAGTGAAGAAGAAGAAGAAAAGGGGTTAGGGCAACCTCTAGCTCACCCAGTAAAAGCGTGCGCCCCATGTTAGCTGAGGCCTTTGCAGCGGCCCGGGTTCGAATCTGACCTGCGGCCCTTTGCTGCGTGTCATCCCCCATCTCTCTCCACCTTTCCCGTATATAGACTGTCACTCTGAAATAAAGGGAAAAAAGCCCCCAAAAATAATCTTAAACTAAATTAAATGGGGAGATGAGAATAGGTGGACTGCAGTCATCCATAACACACCATGATAACAGAGCTAAACTGATCTGGACCTCCTCATAAGGCTTGATACCAATTTGGAGGGATCAAGACTGTTGTAAGCAAAAACCGTCCAGATGACATAAAAGCAGGATCTGCAAAGCATGCATGTAGATGTCCAATACACTAGTATTGTAATACCTGTACACACATTTTATATATTGCTAAAGAATTCAACCATTTTATTTTTTTGAGTGTTGTTTCTTATTTCCAAAGTTATGGTATTATTTTAAAGTGGGAAGCAAAAACAGATATACAAACCTAAAAATAAAGGCCAATAACAACTATGTAAATATATTAAGACTCCTTATTTGACATATCACACACTCATATACATACAAGCTTATCCTACAGGACAAAAAAAAAAAAAGAAAAAAAAAAATCTAATTGTGAATTGTTTATTACCTGATGTGTCTCGATTTGTCAAAATCAATAGTCTTCGGGATTGGCAGCTTCTAGTCTACGTGGTCAGTTGGAAATCCTGGTGTGTCCTTAGACAGGCCAAAGACTCTAATCCAACACATTTATTTTGGCAATTGTAGGGTCATGCAATTGTTCTGACCATATATCCTATATACAGTATATGCAAACTTAAAGCTCTAGATGAACACTCAGACTGAAATGTTTTCAGGGAACAAAAACTATGGTCAACCTGCCCAGAGAATATACAATACTCCACTTTATGATTTATTTAAACCCCCCAAAGAACTTTGAGAATAAGGAGTCATCATCCCGCATGTCCGAAAATGGATTTTGACCACCTGAAATATAAACAAGAATGCATGAGAACTAGATCAAGCTACTACAAAACTCAAAAATATTAAAAAAAAAAAAAAAATCAATCAAAAAACCCCACTATGTATAGACTGACCTGATATGACAGGTCCAGTTTGACGGTCTGGTCCCTCCAGCCTACCAGGACCTCCTGAGTTGGTCACGGTGGTCTCTTCCTTACCTTGGCTGTCTCGAACTGTTCGCCTCTCTTCTACAGTCTGAAAAACCAAGAGTAAAAAAAAAATAAGAGGATTACAATATTACAGATATACAATAAATAGTCATAATAGTAGTTTTTTGGATATTTTCCCAAGCAAGAATCATTTCTCAGACCCAAGCAGTATTACTGTCATGTTGTAACCTCTGGGCTAAACTGGGCCATGAAAATCTGCTGTGAAAGAAAGATAAACTGTTTTTCTCACCCCATCAGGTTTCACCACCTTGGTGACGATGACCGATTGGAAGAACGAGCGGGTCCTGGGTTGGTTCGGAGCCTGACCAGCAGGTGGTGCTAGAAACTGATCCAGGCCCCCAGAGGACACTGCAGAGTCCAGATCTGGATGGGAATGGGAAATCAGTTGGAACACAGAGCAAAGTCATATACATAATTTGTTTTACTGATTATA
The DNA here is from genome assembly GCF_004354835.1 of Perca flavescens. Lineage (NCBI taxonomy): Eukaryota > Metazoa > Chordata > Actinopteri > Perciformes > Percidae > Perca > Perca flavescens. The sequence goes on along the minus strand of NC_041344.1, from coordinate 14,772,614 downwards.
AAAAAAATTAAATCACCCACCTCTGTCTTCTTTGCATTCGTCATCTGGAGCTTTCGATGGCCCTCTTTTCCAAATATCATTAAACTATTAAGAAACCATAAGAAAGTTGAAACATAACAGTGAAACTTCATGTTGCCACAGAAACAAAGTCTTGGAAGCAAATATCTTACTCACCTTTGAGAAAGGGGTCCAGCCATGGAATGGCAAGCTGGGAAATTCTGGTGACTCATAAGAAGGGTGGCCATTATTTCTGGGCTCTCGAGATGGCCCTGCTTGGGGTGCTTGTGGGTTGTTGTCCGGGGATTTGAGCATAAAGTCTCTCAGGGGGTTCCCACCGGATCCCCCTCCACTCCTCTCTGCTCGTTCCTGAGGTGGCTGCGGCATGATACTGGGAACACCTAGAACATAAAGGGAGACACAGACGGAATCTACAAATCAGAATTGCAAAATAATTAGATGAGCGGTAAAGTACTGGATCATGGCTCAGGTTTCATACCAAAGTGTCCAGAATATGGCGGTCTGTCCCAGTGGCCCAGCTGGGAGAATATATCCTCCATCTCCCTGAGGATGTGGCCAAACACTGGAGGCTCCTGGATCCTCATCCCATCGGGGCCAACGCTGAAGCCAAACCTCCAGGCACTGTCAAAGGGGTCCTGCTGGTCGCCCCGGAACCCATCATAGTAAAATCCATCTTCTTCATCATCGTCGTCATCATCATGAGTCATAGCATCGAAGAAAGGGTCCCTGATACAGTATGGATGACGTGTTATTAATGTTCATTGACTATCAATCTTGCTTTGGGTTCGCTAGGTCAACTGACCAACAGTAAATAGACCTTCAAGTACTCAATCGTATTAATGATGAGGTCACACTGAGCCTAAATACAACAGCAACCATGCTAGCCTAGGGACCCCTGTGGTTATCCTGGCAGAGAAACCTTAATCTTGTAACTAAATCCGTACGTTAGCTACCTAACTAACCAATAGCGTTAATATGTTTGTCATTTTCTTAGACCAACCCAACATTAAAACATACAGTAACAATACAATTTAAGACTACACATATTCACACTACCCAGACACACATACCACCATACCCTCTTCACCTTGCACCAATCTAAAGTAAAATATAAATAAAATAAATATTTTCCATCGCCATCTACAATTTTCTTTCAGGTAGAGCCCACCTTTCCATCTATAATTATATTCATATATGGTTCCCAAAGTTTAGCAAAGTATTTTCGCTTGCCCTTAGCAATGTAAGTTACTTTCCAGACCAATAGTTGCATGTACCCAGTTAGCGAACTTCTGCTAGCTTGGCTAGCTAAGTTAGCTTAGAGTGGCAGCGGTGTACTAAAGTTAACGTTACTTGACTCCATAAACTTACCTTCGTCCACGATGATGACCTCCAGGTACTCCGAAAATCCCGCGAAATAAGTCAAAAACACTCATTTTACACTCATTACAAAACAACTCTTGTAGAAAACTAAAACGTAACTGGGAAAATATACCAACAGCAGACACCCGCTGGAGAAAACAAAAGCCTCAGTTGTCAACACAGTCGTAAAGCGTTTTAGCTAGATACTTCAGGGTGACGGAACCAGTAATAACGCTACGTTACCGTAAATAACAGTGGGGATGCGCAGCAGAAATAACCAAATAACTCCGGTGCCAGTTTGAAACGTTTGTGTTTGACATGCTAGCTAACTAGCTAATGTTTGAAATAGAGGACGTTGAGAGGTATTAATTCAAATTGTTCCGGTTTATTGGCTAGCTAGCTAGTTGTCAATAATGGAAGTAATGAACTATATTTACGCACGTTGAGATAGCTACTTCTACTTTACTTAGCTAGTTAGCTTTATGATACATCTAACGTTACTCCAATATCCAATATATTTTTATTTGAATTGTGCTTTTTACTTAAAAGTATCTCGATTTATTTTTTACATACAAAACATTATCGTATGATAAAACATATACACAAGATATGATCCATCGTTGATTTAACAACCAAACGGTCGCCTACATCAAGCAGTTAGCTAGCTAGCTAGCTAAACTCCGTTCCATCTCGACTAGGTAGCTAACCATTGAAATGCTACGGTAAATGCATTATTGGTAAATATGACTAGCCGAGGCATTCTGTTGCATGTAGCTAGCTACTATTAATACTTTATCCATTTTTGCAAAGTATATTAACGTTAGTTGGTAACACTTCTGAATTCTGAAGTTCTACTAAAAGTATTGTACTATACATAGCTAGCTGGGTGATCTACCACTGCCCGTTGAAGTTACCGTTGTTTACCAAGTAAAAGCTAAATAATACATCCATGGTTAATGCGGAATGCAGTTTCCTAGCAACGGCGTTCCATCACCAAGCGCCTGTAACGTTTCATCAATGAGAAAACTAATGTAGTTAGCAATATAGTTGAGTCAAGGAGCCTAAAAAAAAAAAATCTTTAAAGGCTGTGAAATAACTAGAAATACAGACAAAACGCCAATACAAGTTAATTAAATGTACTGGACTAAAATAGTAAAATTACCCCCATGAAATGAGTTAGAGTAGAAGTATAAAGTTGCACAAAACAGTATACCCATTTGTAAATGTGCCATAATTTCCACCGGTGCTTTTCACTTCACCTCTGATAATTGAATGCATAAGCTACAACACCTCATCACGGGGTAAACAGTACATGTCATTGTCCTGTCAGGACCAGCAACATGGCTGTAAGTGGACTAATCATGTTTAGATATAGCTACATGACTGGAAAAAGTATTATTTTTTTTAGAAAATGTAAATGGTGGCAAAACTACAATGTATTCAGGTAGCATCTTAGCTAGCCTGTTCAGCAGACAGCTAGCAGTCAATCATACTGTAAAACAGGGCATTTAGATGAAAGAAATGCATCCAAATCAATTAAAAGATACACAAAGCAAATGTCTAGAAAAGTGATGTTTGGACTGTACTTTCCCCTGCTGATTAGATACCTCAACCCTACAGCCTGAGTCAGATAGTTTCAGTTGCACCAAACACTTGATTTAGCTTTAGCTACAGTGTTAGTCAATTCATTGTTCTTCCGATATCAAGTTATCAGTGACTAACAAAATGAGATGAATTAAGGCAAGCCTTCAGCAACAAACAAACACTGGGCATCACTGTCGAACGGTTGGAGGAAGAGATGCTGCTGCATTTACAAGCCACATGAGAAACAAATAGTTTTTTAAAAGACATTCACATCCAAAATGATGAAAATGTCTTTTCCTGGTTTATTTACTTAATATTTATATATTTTACAAAATAAAAAATGAAACAAAAAGCTAACAAGTCTGCAAGGATTTAAGAAGGAAAAGGAGAAAGCCATCGAACAGGGACTACAGTACTTGTGTTTTTTATATGTACAAGACAAGTTTATCCATTTAAATTTTTAAAACGCACAGTACAAAAAGAAAAAAGAAATCACTGACAAAAAACCCATAGTACAATTCTGTCCATCAGTATTCAATGCTGCAGGTTTCCTTACAATGGGGGACAGGTGGTGGAGCAGGGGGAAGGGGAGATGGGGCTAAAAAACAAACAATAAAACACACTGGAAGGCAGATTGGGTGTGTATTGGCCTTGGAAATCATTCAACATCTCTTGCAGAACAGGTGGGGCCTTTATGCAACACATTTATAATTAATGGGAACAGTTACTGTACAAGTGTTAGATAATGAAAAATTCTGTGCTAGGCAAAAAACAGCACAGTACACAACCACGGCCCCGTGTGTACAAACATGCACGCAGTCACATGACAAACACACTGTCCTCACAGTCCAAGCCAGTGAGCTCGCTTAAATGTCTTTATATATAATATATCTATATTTGGTAAAAAATAAACTTCACAACTCTACCAATTTAGAGAATTGTTTTTTCAAACCTAAAAAAAAAAAAAAAAAAAAAAAAAAAAACCTTTAACAGCAATTAAGCAAATTATTGTGTTTGGGTCTTTTGTGTGGGAGGGAAGAGTAACCACCAAAATTAATACATGGGGAGTTGAGGGTGAGAAATACAAAACCAGCCTGTCCCCCCACCTTCAGATATTACTTCATTCCTCCCCATCTGCAAGAAAAAAAAAAAAAGGGGAAGGGGAAGAAAAAAAAAAAAAAAAAGACCATAGAGGAAACGGTAATTCTTTTAGAAAACAGTTCTATGTTACATACAAGTCAAAGAAAAAAGGGGTGGGGCTGGGGATTAACACAATACAAATTCCCAACACTCAATATTTCACCTCTTCTATAACCATTTAGCTCCGATCTCCCCTGTCTTCTAAGCCCCCCGTCCCTCCCACCCATGCATCATTACAGTGCTCGTTCTCTAGGCACAGCACCTTCCCTGACCACAGTCAGGGCTGCAGGAGTGCTGGGCCAAGAGACTGGAGAGGGAATCTCTGCAGGAGGAAGAGGGCGTTTATATGTGGAGCCTGTTAGCAGTAGGAGTGATGAGCCCCCTTCTAGCTTCTGTCAACAGTGTGGGGGCCACGACAGCGGATGTTAGTTTGCCCCCCAGTTGTAGCTGTTGTATGCCGACTTGTTGATCTGAGACTTCTGCTGAATGGAGGCATTCTGGCTGCGCTGTCCAGTGCCGCTCTGTGGAGAGAGGACAGAGTTCATCTGTGACCTGCGATTGATGCCATGGTTTTTTACTCAAGTATTGAGTTGCTTAGTGAAACGATTAACCTAATACACCGGTGTTTCCCATACATTGATTATTAGTGGCGGTCCACCATAATATCAACGTTGACCACCACATATTGATTTTCTATTTCTATTATATATTTTTAAGATTGTAAATGGGTAAATCTTATTTCATTGTGGAGCACATTCATTTGCTCAGCCCCTCGGGAAAAACAACAACCCATTCAAACCCGTCTGAATAGCCCTGCGCCCGCCTCCTCTTTGTGCACGACTGCTTAGCCACAGTAAACCTCTGGCTTAACTGCACATCTAGGGCAACAGCTTTCACAAGTTCACCTGGAACTCCCAAACCACAGGAAAGTTTGTTTCTCTCTGCCGTGATTTTTCACAGAATCAACGTTCGCTACGATAGCTGACATTAGCCAACATGCCAGCTAGCGCTTGTTACAGCGGACCTATGCATAATGTCAGTTAAGTTAACTTTAACCAACCCAGTTCTCTGTAAAAAAAATAACAGCCGAGAGATAGACACTTAACTAGGGCTGAAACGATTCCTTGAGTAACTCGTATTATTCCATTACTAAAAATCCTCGGAGCAAAATCATTGCCTCGAAGCGTCGTTTAAACAATGCAACGTTATACCGCTGTGTTTCCGCATGGATGATTATTACAGTGGCACAACGGGCTGATGCTACTGTTGACCCATGCCGTAAAGACTAACGGCGCAGATTACAAAATGAAGGAAGAGAGTGAAAATAGTGACGGACTAAGAGAAGAGAAAGGCGGAGAAAACGACCAAAGATTTGGGATCATTTTAAGCTGCAAAATAACTCTGGACAGTGAGTCACATAGACAAGTTACACAAGGTAACATTAATGTCTGCATGCAGTCTCTCGTCCAGCCTTTTACACAACTAGCTACAGCATGCTACTCTGCAAAAAGCGTTTGTTTTTTTAGAAAAGCTAAAACAAAATCTGTTGGTAAACTTAGCTGCTGGCGGAGACAAACCAGCCCCTTTCTCTTAAAAATAGTGCTTAAAAATATTAGCAACTATTAAGCAATGAAATTGTTGCTTATTCTAAAAATGAAACCTCTTATATATTTACTATTGCCATTTACTATAAAGCAAAAGAATTTCTTATCCGATTACTCGATTAATCAATGGAATAAATTGGTAGAATACTCTATTACTAAAATAATCGATAGCTGCAGCCCTAAGCTTAACATACGTGTTATGCTAGCTGTGTGGTGATGCTAGGCTTTGGAGCAGCAGGCTCAGCTGTCGGTCTGACGTTTTCTCCAGATTACATGTAAATCACACTCGCCTTGCCCCTCCCCCCAAACGTGACAGAACTTAAATTTGAATAACCAAAATAAACCAGAACTAAAAAGGCATCCAGATCAACTAAACTGAACTACAGGGGTGAAAGCGACCAGCACCAACAGATGGAGACAAACAACAGCTTTTACACTACCTGTCCGTCCTGCTGCAGGTGGTGGTGCAGAATCTGAGAGTGGGGTTGTTGGTGTGGTGCCAGGATGTGCATGAAGGGGGCCGGTGCGTAGCCAGCGGCAGCCGGGGGGTTGATGGGTCCCCCGCTCCCCAGAGCCGAGGGCAGGCTGAACGAAGCTGTTGGCGTACCAGCATGGAAACCCTGCTTCTCAAATGACTGCAGGAGGAAAGGATAAAAAGAAAAAGGTGGGGGGTTGTACTTCTCATATTTGTATTTCTTTTTTCACTTTTTTTTTCTTCTTCCAAACTTTTCCAACATACAGTACAGGCCAAAAGTTTGGACACCTTCTCATGCAATGAGTTTCCTTTATTTTCATGACTACTTACATTGTAGATTCTCACTGAAGGCATTAAAACTATGAATGAACACATGTGGAATTATGTACTTAACAAAAAAGTGTGAAATAACTGAAAACATGTCTTATATTCTAGTTTCTTCAAAGTAGCCACCCTTTGCTCTGATAACTGCTTTGCACACTCTTGGCATTCTCTTGATGAGCTTCAAGAGGTAGTCACCTGAAATGGTTTTCCAACAGTTGTGAAGGAGTTCCCAGAGATGCTTAGCACTTGTTGGCCCTTTTGCCTTCACTCTGCGGTCCAGCTCACCCCAAACCATCTCGATTGGGTTCAGGTCCAGTGACTGTGGAGGCCAGGTCATCTGGCGCAGCACTCCATCACTCTCCTTCTTGGTCAAATAGCCCTTACACAGTCTGGAGGTGTATTTGGGGTCATTGTCCTGTTGAAAAATAAATGATGGTCCAACTAAACGCAAACCGGATGGGATGGCATGTCGCTGCAGGATGCTGTGGTAGCCATGCTGGTTCAGTATGCCTTCAATTTTGAATAAATCCCCAACAGTGTCACCAGCAAAGCCCTCCCACACCATCACACCTCCTCCTCCATGCTTCACGGTGGGAACCAGGCATGTACAATCCATCCGTTCACCTTTTTTGCGTCGCACAAAGACACGGCGGTTGGAACCAAAGATCTCAAATTTGGACTCATCAGACCAAAGCACAGATTTCCACTGATCTAATGTCCATTCCTTGTGTTTTTTGGCCCCAACAAATCTCTTCTGCTTGTTGCCTCTCCTTAGCAGTGGTTTCCTAGCAGCTACTTGACCATGAAGGCCTGATTCGCACAGTCTCCTCTTAACAGTTGTTCTAGAGATGTGTCTGCTGATAGAACGCTGTGTGGCATTCATCTGGTCTCTAATCTGAGCTGCTGTTAACTTGCGATTTCTGAGGCTGGTGACTCGGATGAACTTATCCTCTGCAGCAGAGGTGACTCTTGGTCTTCCTTTCCTGGGGCGGTTTTTGCGACTGCACTTGGGGACACATTCAAAGTTTTTGCAATTTTCCGGACTGACTGCCATAATATGAATTCTAACAGTTGTCCAATAGGGCTGTCAGCTGTATCAACCTGACTTCTGCACAACACAACTGATGGTCCCAACCCCATTAATAAGGGAAAAAATTCCACTAATTAACCCTGACAAGGCACACCTGTGAAGTGAAAACCATTTCAGGTGACTACCTCATGAAGCTCATTGAGAGAACACCAGGGTTTGCAGCGCTATCAAAAAAGCAAAGGGTGGCTACTTTGAGGAATCTAAAATATAAGACGTTTTCAGTCATTTCACACTTTTTTGTTAAGTACATAATTCCATATGTGTTCATTCATAGTTTTGATGCCTTCAGTGAGAATCTACAATGTAAGTAGTCATGAAAATAAAGGAAACTCATTGCATGAGAAGGTGTGTCCAAACCTTTGGCCTGTACTGTATGTGTGTATTTGTGTTATTCTGATGTGTGTACATTGTTTAGTGTCTTTTGAGCTGCTGTAGCAAAGGAATTTCCCCAGTGTAGGATTAATAAAGTCTCTTATCTTAATTACCTGCGTTTTTGTGTAAACAGACCCCGAAATATCTGGTACCCCCGTGTTGCTTGATGTCACAGAGACTCCTGTAGAGACAAAGGAGACCAGACACAAAATTAGACCAAAAACAGGAAGAACTGGGGGGGACTTGACAAACAAACCATGCCAAGCAACCAGACATTTTCAGATTCTAACCAGCATAATTGCTATATTGTGCGCTAACAGGGAATTTAATATCTACAGTATAGTTGCAAACTTTCTATATTTGTGGGAACACTTTCTCCAATTCAAGCTTCTGAGAACAAAAGACTCAAGAACAAAAGAGAATCCTGGGAAATTTTCCAATATGAACATCTATGTCGGCATAAGTTCATAGATGATTGGAGTAGAATTTTCCTTTAATGGAGGACAGCAGAGGAGTTGAAGAGGGATGAGATGAAGAAGAAAGATGAGAAAGATGGCGTAGCAGCGTATCAGTTCCAGTCAGCCACAGTGGTTAAAGTCTGATAACCATCTGGAGGTTACTGCTGTGGTTGTTCTGGCAAACACTGACCCTCTTTATTGCCATAGAGACGCGGGACATGGTCAACTGCTGTGCAAAAACGAGACTGGCACTGGACAAGAAAGACTAATACCTTCAAAATTCAGTTCTAGTGGCATTTACATAATGCCTTAAGTCCCTTAACATAAGACTTTACTTTTTGTCATTCAGTCTGTTCCTTAAATAATTGTTATGGCTTTATTAAGACATGGCAGTTACGATAAGAGCCACAACGCTAATGGTGTTACTAAGTTCCCCCCCCAAAAAAAGGTGCCCCTACCTTCATTGTCTTGCTTGGGTAATACTCGATGAGATTTGTCACAGAAATACCACAATACAGACTCCAAAGATTATGGGACAAATACTGATGATCAAACCCTCAAGGGCCCCTGACAAGGAAACTTTGTCTTCATTTCGATACCATTCTGTGTGAATAGTGCTTCAGCCACTTGAAAAGCTCTTAAAATGGTACATTCACACACTCCTATATAGCACACACAGCATTATTTTACAAGTAAGAGACATTTTGTTGTCCTCTCTCTTGGATTGTAAACTACTTCTCCCACAGGACAGTGAGCTCGATACTCTGGAGATGGATATACCAGCAATGACAACATGAGTGAAGAGCAAGCATCAGAGGGAAAATGGGACAGCATCAACCAGAGCAACTCATCAGTTTATGGCAGCCACAGCCCTTGTGACCTGCCACATTTTTATTTTAAACCTGATAATTACGTAGCATATATGTTGATATAAAAACCAGATTGGATTGATGAGTTGCCCTGAAAAAAGAACAAGAAACAGACACAATGGCAGACAAGGTTTGTAAGAGATGCAGGCTGCATTGGACTGTCTAAAAGCGGATGTAGTGTGACGAGTCTTCCCACAGGCGCAGCTCATCAACGATGAGGCAAAGGAACGAGAGCAAAAGGGGGGGATGGTTGGTGACACAAGGAGGAAGACGGGACGAACAGGGTTTTAGCTTTTTGCTTTATTTTGGCATGTGGCGGCACTCACCGACTCCAGGCCCGGTGACAGAGCTGGCTGGCTTGTTTTGTGCAGAAGCGGCAGCGGCCACGGCAGTGCCGTATCCGCCCTTACAGAAATCCCCACTCCCTGAAGCCTGGCCCACATCCTCATAGCCTGCAACAGTCAGACACACAGCCGCAGCCCACAGCATTAGACACACCAGGCAGGGGAAGCAGACCTGCCTCAAACAGGATTTGCAAATAATTCATAGCGTTTGTTTGAACCCAAGTACCACATGGACAGGTTTTGCCAAACTGTGACAATACAGATAGTGTCAAGTCCTCTCAGAAACATATTTTACTGAGACCCAAATACTTCACTGTAATTATCTGAACTTTGGCACCAAACGTATTGTCCTGTGTGGCAAAACCTGCCCTTCCGGTACAACAAGCCGGTCAGAATCAACGCTACTATCATTTGCAAATACTATTTGACCCAAGTCTGAGGGGAGGAGTTGGGGGAAGTGAGGGGCAGGCAGGGTGTGTGTGTGTGTGTGTGTGTGGGGGGGGGTTGGAGAGTGAGCTTGAGTTGAATGATGGCAGAAAGCAGCAGATGGTGCAGCTTAGAACAAATAGGTGTTGCACATGTTGTGACCAAAGGTGGATACTAAGCGATGAATTAAAGTATTAAAATAAAATACAGCATCACTGAAAAAGAAAAAAAAGAATATAAAGTGATGGAGTAGATACCAGAAGGCCACAGGGAAAATATGAAACTGCTGAAAGAAAATGGGAGGATGATGGTGCTCCATTTGATGATGCGTTTAGATAGATGTGTGTGCAGGAGATGTGGTGGAAGGTGAAGCCTTAGAGCAAACTCCACTTTCTGAAATGAGCAAAGCAAGCTATGGAGGACAACAGGAGACCGACAATCTAACCCCGCTGTTAATTAAACTGGTATAGCCACTGTTCAAGCCCATCTTCTCTTTCCCATTCAGTTTAAATGGCAGTCCCATATACTTCATCACGAGAAGCCATTTAACAAAAGCAACAGACATTTTCTTTCCATTATAAAACAGCTTGAAACACATTCCTTCTGTGTAAAGGCAATGAAAACTGGGTACGAGATGGAGATTCATTTCCAATATTCTGACACAACTAAACCTAAATATTGAACCTGTTCAATCCAAAAACATTTCAATTAACTTTTAGGTCAGAACAGTTCAGGTGAGAATCAGCAGACAAGAATGTGTTATGAACCATTAGCAACTGCCTTGACTCAAGCATAACAAAAGCATCATGTTCATGCTTGTGGATGCTGCAGAGCTCGAATAAAATATGCACTCCACACCAATGAGAAACAGCACAGAGTTATTGGTATGCAAGTATATTGAGCAGGACCTGCATGACCCCTCTCAGCACTATTGTTGCCACTTCAATATCATTTAGTGCCTCACCAGTGCTGTATCCATGGGAACCATAGCCACTAGCCTGCTGGAAGGGTGTGGCTGATGCATTGACGCCAACATTCACACCGTGCTGCTTTGACGAGGTAGGAGCCACCTGGACGAAAACAAAACCATGGAATGCAATGTCAACAAGTGATAGGGTAACATTTTGTCTTGTGGGGTCAAGAGAATCCAGTTCTATTCTCATGTACGGTCAGGAAATACATTTAAATCTTAAAATGCATTCTTATATAGTGCCACCAGAGGAAAGGTCAAAGGGAGACCAAAATAATCTCTTCCATTTATTGCACACATCAAATTTTATTTGCTAGCCCACTTCTGTCCAGACCCACCCATTTTCCTCATGGTATTATGATACATCTTGTTTCTTATGAGAAGATATTGAAAACAATAATAAAGGGTGGGAGCAGGACTGTGATGGGAGCCAACAAGTTAGCTAGCTTGGGGAGACTTAGGTTTTCTCACCGGAAACACAGCAGGTCCGTACTGGAAGGTATTGGGTAGGCCTGGCATGCCAGTGTAGTATGGGAGGCTTGTGTAGCTGTAGCCAGGTGGCAGCGCAGGGTTGAGGAAGGGCTGCTGTGTGGTGTGATGTGTCTGGGTCTGGTTCTGTTGTGTCTGAGCTAATGTGGTGGCTGGAGACGGGGATGAAGCATCACCTCGACCAAACTTTGATAAGTCACCTGCAAATGAAGGAAACGGAGGAAGACAGGATAGAGCGACAAGTGCAAACACCACACGTGAGATAAAAAAAAAAAAAAAAAAAAAAAACAGGACATGAAAGAAAAAAAAATGATTACCTAAATTGTTGGCATGTTGTGAGGTGCCATATCTGATAGGATGTTGAACCATTTATGCATTGAAGAACAATCTTCACTAATCATCACCAAAAATGATTCATAGTTATCTCACTGCCCTCAATTTTTGTAATAGGGCATACATTCATAGTCTGACAGCAATAGATACTTAAAAGGTCCCATGGCATTAATATGCGTTCCCCCAGCCTGCCTATGGTCTCCCAGTGGCTAGAAATGGCGATAGGTGTAAACAGAGCCCTGGGTATCCTGCTCTGCCTTTGAGAAAATGAAAGTTCAGATGGGCCGATCTGGAATCTGCTCCTTATGAGGTCATAAGGAGCAAGGTTACCTCCCCTTTCTCTGCTTTGCCCACCCAGAGAATTTGGCCTGCCCATGAGAAAGAGAGAGACATCATGGCTTTCAAACAAGCAAAGTGGCAGTTGGTCAAGGACACACCCCCTTGATGTTTATGGAGAAGGAGAACCAGGAAATGAGTAGGGGGAAATGCAACGCTACCAAGCTACAGCTGAGCGATGTGCGAGCACCGGGACGCGTAGGTAAATTTTTCGAGAGGTGCACATCAGGCTACAGCGTAGGGTCGGGTGTCTCCACGTACCTACATACATAGCCACGGCGTCGATTTAATGCAGAAGCATAAATCACACTTTAGCTCAACTTTTAATAGACGCATGGCTCACCAGAATAAGGGTTGCTAGTCAGGCTGCCCTCTCTGCCAGTCAGTGCCGTTGTGGGAGTTGCAAAGGGGATGCTGTAATAATCCTGGAGAGAGAGAAATATTTTATTATATAAAAATACTGGACAAGAAGCAATGAGGTATTTTGTGCATAATGTTTTTTTTGCAGGAGTTGAACACTTCACAAAACTCACCAGCGGTATTCTTGTCTGCAACATCTGTAGGTCATCATAGCCGTACACCTGAGGCTAAGATGGAGCAAGAAATGTGTCAGAATATTGGGTTACTATTAGGGCTGGGTAACGGTAAAAAAAAATTTGGTTGGTGCCTAAAAAGTATTGAATTCGGTACCCAGCCTTAGTTACTATATCAATTATATAACAAACTGGTAAGCACAGGTAAAGCTCAGATTGTACAAAGACTGTCTAACCCTGGCAGGAACTCACAGGGTAGGCATGCAGTAGTCCAGGGGCCATGATGTATGGGTTGGGCAGTAGAGGGGGCACTCCAGGTGGCAGGTTTGGAGGTGCTTTCCCTGTATGCACAAAGCAATGTAAAAACATAAATGCATTGCATTGATTTGCCAAACAAGCCACTACTAAAAATCTATTATCCATTGGCTAACTATGCACACCAGCAAAAAGGACATAAAACAGTATTTTCAGTGTAAAATCACAACATAAACTACAGAAACAAAGTAGGGCTGCACAATCAACCATGCTCTAATCTAAATGTCTTACCCATTGCAATCTCATTTGTACATGAAAATGATTCTACCAGATTCCAATTAGCAAGGAGAGATATGTTGTATGTACAAATTTCTCCCTAAGCTGCATCAGTAAATCAATGCAATACAAGTGACAAACGTTGCACTGGCAGAGGGAGCACAAAGGAAAACAGAGAGAGAGAGAGAGAGAGAGAGAGAGAGAGAGAGAGAGAGAGAGAGAGAGAGAGAGAGAGAGAGATATTCAGAGGAGCAACCAAACAGAGTAAAGGCCCTGACACACCAAGGTTTGTTTTTGCGGTGTGTCCCGCACCACCGTCAGCATCCGGCCTTTTTTTTGACCGATTCTACATGAAAAGCCATCATACGTTCAGCTTGAAAATGGTAGTAAGGAAAGCAAAGAAACGACAGAGCGCACATAAAAGGCTCTCTCATTGTCCACATTTGTCAAACTCAAGGCCCGCGGGCCAAATCCGGCCCCTCGCAAGTTTTTATCTGTCCCGCATATCATTTTAGGTTCACAATAGATTTCGGCCCACGTAGTTTTGCGCAGAAACCAAACAGACGGGAAATTCTTTTCAAACTGCAATTATGTGACACTCAAGGCAGAATTTGGCAGATTTGCCGACTTTGAGACTCAGGAATTCTCACAGAAGCAGAGAGTTTGCATATTTAGGCTTTACGTCCACAACTTTAAGTGAGAAAGCTATATGAGACCTGCAATAATACAGTCAAATAGGTTTTGACTTTGATTAAATAAAAGCATGTCAATAAACTCTACATGTCTGGCCCCTGATGTGATGCTTATTTCCAAGTGTGGCCCTTAGTGAAATTGAGTTTGACACCCCTGATCTAATCTGATCAATCCAAAGCAATAAGAGCTGTCAAAACTGGCCAAACTGTTCCTTCTAAAAACACATAGGTCCGAACGATTGGAATAGTGTTTTGTTCTGAGTTCAGCTCTCAGTACTTTTGTAGCTTCTATGAATCTCTGTGATTTGAAGTTTAATTTCGTACGTGTTATATGGCCACCGGCTGTAGTCTCAGCGGTGTGTTCCAGTGTTAATTTTTGGCCAAGACAAAAGCGACACCATAGTCCGCCTTTGTTGCCACAAGTTCTCGCCCATCGGCTTTGTGTGTCAGGGCCTTAAGATGAGTCAGAAGAATTAAAACCCTGCCAGTGAGGAAGTGGAAACCAACTTATTCAAAAAGGAAATTACAGGGGAAATTATTTATCACCTCAAATACATAGCTTTAATCAAAACGAAATGAGGCATTAAATAACAGTATTAACACCAGAGACGCTCTACTTAATGTTCTCAGTACACTCAGTGGCAAACCACAGATGACTAAAACAAACTATGGATAAACATAAATTGACAGTGCATTTAACCAGCAAGTTATTCAGAATTGTAAAGCCCTGACACTAAATTCCAAAGGCCGCAATTAACTCACTGGTAATGCTACCTGTAGATTGATAGCACAAATTACAGTAAGCAAGGCAGACAAAGTGAGGAGAAAAGAAAAGCTAAAATACTTAAGTGTAAATAAGCATTTAGTATTAAAATACAAATTTTGTTAAGAGATTTCACAATGCAAGATTTGGATATAAAGCTGTCTAAACAGCAATGGATATCAAACAAAAGTGTATTTTCACTGACATGTTTGTGCTTGGGTTATGTCTAACCTGAGGATGTTGCAGAGCTGCGTGAGGATGAGGAAGGTATGGCCAAGGCTGCCGAGGACACTGAAGCGACAACTGCAGCTGGGACACCCATGGAGGCAGTGTTGACACCCATGGCCAGACTGCTAGCGGGGCCGAGGCCGGAGGGAGCTGAAACTGTGGCAGAGCCCCCAGAGGAGACCTGAGGGGCCCCTAGGGACACTTGGGAAGCAGCCATTGAGGAAGAGGAGGGGACTGACGAAGACGGCACGGCTGAGACAGAGGAAGGGAAGGAGGAGGAGTGCAGGCTTGACTCACCGTCTACGCTGGGGTGCTGTAGAGACGGAAGATAAAATGATGGGGTTAGGATTGATAAGATTACACTTCCATTAGAGTGAATAGACATCTAATGTGTCCATCTGCCATCACAGGAAATGCTCACGCATGTACACACAACTCATGGTTTTGGTCCGTTCGGTTAAAACGTTTTTTTTTAATCTGCTCTTTCAAAAGGCCATAAAAAAAAATCAAAGACAATGCCAGAGCCACATTATAGGTTGTAAAAATACTGTAGTAAGCATGACAAGCTCACCAGTAAGCCTGAGTTGGATGTCCGGACTGCAGATGGAGCAAGGCTGTTCTGTTGTGATGGGTGAGAGCTGTAGAAATGAAAGGAAGGTTCAGAGCACATCTCAACTATCTGCAAATACCATCACATTTAGTGATACTTGGGTTTACCCAGAGGTCATTTAAGATACTAATTAATTTCCTACTTTGTGTGTGTTAATTTAGCAGCATCTCACTTGTTGTGCTGAGGAGGGGGGATGGTGCTTGGAGGCAAGTCTTCGCTGTGGCCCAGACCGCTGAGGGATGTTTGATTGGATGTAGACATCAAGGAGGCAGAGCCGCTGTCAGTCAAAGTGCCCATGCTGGAGACAGGCGTGACCGAATCAGAGACCGGCTTGACAGATACTGCAGAGCCTGCTGCAGCTGGGGAGAGAGGAGATATTTCTGGAATAAATTCCAATCCAGAGTGATCAGGAAACTTTTCAACAATGCTTTTAAGAAGAAAAAAACACTTACCTTCCACAGATTGTGTTGCTTGTATTGAACTGAAGCCATTCTGTAAAACCAACAATGAAGGTGAGTTTCTATGGAAACAGGCCATTCATAAAAAGTTGCAGAGCTTTTGGAAACCGTTGAGCCAAGAAGCTGGTTTGTTATGCAGAGCATTTTAACTACAGGTCTGAAGCCAGTAGTGTATTACAATGACCACAAGCTAATAAAACAAAAAAACTGGAATATGGGGGATTAGAGTAACACCAGTTTATTAAGAACACCTGCTACCTTCGTCATTTTAAACTGAAATTCAGGCAATGATCTCTAAATGACTTTAGCGATGCAGAAGGAATGGAGGGGTAAATTAAACAGCTAATTTACTGCAGGACACTTCCGCATTAAACCAAAGCCTTACATTACTAGTACAGAGCTCCAAAAGACCAAGTTGGTGTTAAGCAAGTTGTCTGCACTAGCCACTCCTCTAAGTACTATACTAACACAACACCATATTAAAAGGTTTTATCAGGTCAAGTGAAAAAGAGGGAAGCTTTGGCCTTACCTTGGGCTGCATATCCTTGTGAGGGGAGGAGGAGACTGAGTGAGGGTAGCGCCGAGTCTGAGATGCTCTCTGATCGTACAGGTCCATCTGGCTGGAGTTGGAGAGAGCTGGAGTTGACTCACTGCAGATTGTAATGGTATTGACAAGATTGTGTTCTTAGGGAACAATGCGTGGTTCGGACTTAAAAAATTACAACTTAAATGTTAAAGCACTCTTAAAAACTAGAATATGCACTTAAAACTATCATTACAACCCAGTAATTCTAATAGATGCTGCATAAGAAAAAAACATAATATAAAAACTTCAACTGCTTAATGTCCAGCCATAATAAAAATTAAATAAAAAACAGAACCTTAAATTATTTCGCTGTCAACACACATCTAAAAAAAAACTAATCTGTACTTTATCTTCAAGGTACAAAGTATTTTAGATATACCAACCTGCTGGGGCTAGTGTAGAGACTTTTCTGGACCTGGTTGGCTGGTGTTGTGGTAGCAGGGTTGGACTCATACTCTGGTATAACTGGCTCTGACCCAAACTGCAGTGCTCCAAACTGAAGATTAAGGCCTGAGATGTCTGTTGAGCCAGGCATCTCTACCGCCATTGCAGGAATCTGAGAAAGATGAAGGGCATGTTAAGATTGGGCACACATACTTTGAGTCTTGTCCAAGGATGGTTTCTACTATCACAGGACCAGGAGTTTGTTTTCACATACAAGACATCAAATGCTTAATTTTTGTTAGCATGGAGAATTTCTTATGCTTCCCTTTAAAAATCAAATAAAAATAAAGATTCAATCATCACATTTAAAATATGTTGTAATTAGAATTCAGTGGTTACCTTTGTTGTGATAGAGGTCCTCTTCTTCTGCTGTTTGAGTTTGTGTTGCTGCAAAGGCAGTGGACTAGAACCCTGGGCATCTGAGGAACTTGGGGAGACTTGCTGACCTAGAGAAGGGACTGCTGCCATCTTGGGAAGGGAGGAAGCAGGCGGGGGCCCCACATGGGGTGAAGATGTTTGTTGGGGTAAGGAAGAAGACGAGGATGAGGAAGGCAGGCCTTTGTCCTGCAGGAAAACATCCAACATGGACGAGGTTGAGGTGGCCGCCTGGTAGGGCTGCCGCTTCGTAAAGGGCGTATGGACCGCAGACTCTGGCTGAGTCTTCATATCTGGAAAGTGGAGAGGGGAAACATAATTTAAGTTAGTTAAGAAACCCTGAGAGCAGTTAGGATGGTCCTACATTGAAGAAAAAAGAAAGAAAATATCCATGTCATTATCCTTAACATGCTAAAGGGAATTGAAGGAAGATCAGAGTAATAACAGAAGGATGTCAGCTCACCGTATTGTCCCAGTGAGGTGGCACTGGTGTCCCAGGATGAAGGGGTTGTATTGGGAGGTCCAGTTTGGGAGTGCTGGGCTGCCAGCTGGGCCAGTGCCTGGGCTGTTTTATACTGCTCCAGGAATTGAGAGCCAGTGGTCCCTGTGCTCGCACCTTTAGGGTCCCCCACATCCCCGAAACCCTTGCTCAGCATGCTGACCTGCAATGTTGGCAGATTATAACACACTGTTATTACAATAATAAAAACATTTGCGACATGGGCCTAGTTACGACATGTCAATAGACATCCTGTGTGGCTAGGAAGTGGTCGAGATATAAATCTTAAGAGACAATTTGCATCCATAAGTAAAAGCTGCATCAGTAAAGTAAATTTTAAGAGCAAGGGTGTAAAAAAATGCTTTAGTGTTTTTTTCGTTGAGTCTCACCATGCTGTGCTGGGTGTAAGGGGTGCTGGTGGATGTTTGGGAGAGTGGCACCCCTTGCTTAGAGTTGCTGAAAACCAGTGACTGGGGTAAGGAGGGGGGCTGAGTGGCCTCCATGGGGGGGGTTTCTGTCTCTGAAGAGGAGGATGGGGGAGTCTTCCCTAGAAGCACCGCAAGGTCAATCCTATAGCAAGGTGGAAATATTCATTACAACAGGAGGACATTTGAAATGGGATCTGCGTCAACTGAACCTTTATTTTCACTACAGCTAAAACTAATTACTTTAGGGCAGCAACAACTAATTATTTGAATTATCAATGAATCTGCAGATTATTTTCTCAATTAATCGTTTAGTCTATAAAACCTCAGAAGGACGTCGCCTTGCAAAATTAGGACGGAATGTTTTTTAACTACAATTTTCTAATAGTTTTTTCCCCAACCAACAGTCAAAAACACAATATTTAGTTTACTATAATTAAGGACAAGGAAATGCTGACAAACCTACATAATTGAAGAAGCTTGCCCCATAATATTAATATTCTTATTTATTTTTTTATATTTCACATTGAACAAGTAAACAATGAAAACAAGCTAATGTAATTATTCTCCCAACCAATTCCTTGAAAGGAAGGCTAAGGAATCAGGCTAATAAAGTGCATAAGTGAACCACCTCTGGCCTTTGGTGATGGTAACATTCTCTTGAGGCAGAGGCACCGAAGCTACACTGGAAGCTGTGAATATCTTGGTCTCTGAAAGCTGCAGAGGAAGAGAGTAGAAGATGGAAAAAAATTACAGCTGGAAGAACAAAAGGTAACATCTATATTCAAAATTGGATCCAGTCTTCCGTCAGTGAAACTATGCTAAAATCGGTTTAGAACTTCCATTTCGTCTTTGGAAGTTCACACTTAATGTTATATTTAGAGCTAGAGCAGTTGTATAAGGTTGATACCAGAAACACTCACATCCTCATTCCAGTCCTCAGTGCCCCACTCCTCTGTGGCAGTCCTCCAGGCACCTATGAGTCAAAGAGAAACCGTTCAATACTACTTTGATAGGTCAAACGAGATTCAAACAGGATAAGGGACACATAAAAACAACAAAACATTTTGCGACCATTTTTTGAGACCGTAATTTTTTTAACTACTCGCACATGTACCACCTGCAAATTTGATGATTTTATTTTATTTTTTTTATTTCATGTTGAAAAGGATGAGAGAGAAAGTCTGCCAGATTTGACCAATGTGTGTGAGGGGGAGGGTCCGTAAGTGATTAGTCAACTGCGTGGTTAACATCATCTACACTAGTGTCTCGCTTTCGTAGTGT
This sequence comes from Perca flavescens, assembly GCF_004354835.1. Lineage (NCBI taxonomy): Eukaryota > Metazoa > Chordata > Actinopteri > Perciformes > Percidae > Perca > Perca flavescens. The sequence continues at coordinate 14,752,995 of NC_041344.1, read as the reverse complement.
CACACTCCTTGTCCACACATGCTGATGCAAAGGGCTGTTACCATGTTTTTCCATAAAAATCGTGATATTGCTGTCCTTTTTGCAGACAAGGACGGGATACCAAAACTGCGGGATCTCACTTAATTGCCTGTGCATTCACGGATTTATTTGCATTTTTACATCAATGCTAAGGGCAGCTTCGACATTTGCCACACGCTGCGGTAGCACTCTGTCTAATCACCTTAGATATGATTGCTATTTCAGTGTAAACAAAAAAAGACAGGAGTGAGGGAGACCATGTATGGGGCTGAGGCAATAATAATAATAATAATAATAATAATAATGTTATAATTGACAATACTACCACCATTTAATTAAAATGTGACTCAACTAAATATTTGTATTGATCTCCAAAGCATTATCAGTAAAACAGTTAAAATAGGAGAAATGTGAAAAATTGCATTGCAAGTCGATTTAAGGTGTTCGTCCCTAAATTTTCTGCGTTTGCCCCTAAATTGTTTTTGTTGGCAGGCTACAGTGGTCCTAGTAAAAAAAAAAAAAAAAAAAAAAAAAGTTAGTCTGGAGCCCTGAAAGTGAAGCTAGGTTTACCAGGAGCAGAGTCAAACTTGGGTGGGTAATTTGTTCCCTCTCCTGCAGCGTATTCCAACCCTAGAGACAAAGACAGAAGTAGGAGATTGAAGTTGAATGTAATGAAAATGTGACTATACTTCAGACAACTGGACACAGATGTGGATGTAAAAAGCTAAGAGAAATACAATATCTCTGGAATTTGGTATTTGTAAACAATGTGCATGGTTCTATGCCCAGCACCGAAAAGCAGATTTCCTTCCTTTCATCTTTATCTCAAGAGCTTCTTTGGGATGCGGATAATGATTTAAAAATTCTTTTGATGGTAAACAGATGATTAATTGATAAGATTACTTCTCTTATTAGAGGGCAACACTTCTTAATACACTAACTTACTAGCTCCCTCCTCAAGGTCTGAGTTTCCTGTGTTGTTCCAGGTGCTGCACCCTCCATAGTTTTCTTCTGCCTGGGCTGGCTCCGCATAGTCAGCAGGGTTGAATGTTCTGGGGAAGAAAGTGATAAGTGGGTTGAGTTGAGAATTGAGTTCATGTACTGACCAACAGCTGAAGGGCTGCCAGAACAATAAAAACAAAAAACTTCAGCCACAACTGGGTGCCCACACACAATAATATGGGGTCCATTTCTTAACTTACCTTCTACAGGTCAAAGTTTTGAAAATGTTAAGCAGAAGCAGACTCCTATTCAATTCTTAAACCACTAGTGAGCTAGTTGGTTTTGCGCCTGCATATTGCACTACGAGTACTGTATGAATAAATCCCCAGCTCTGCTCTTATAGTCATTATGCTTTTAGCTAATAGAAACACTTCAGAAAGGAGTGACTGGGGAGTTTAGCAGGAAGAGGAAATTATAGAAACTGAAGTGAAACCATTTCCATCTTTGACAGTTTGTACAGTCAAGACATGCAAATTAGCATCTAAATACTGTTTTTGTTGTTCCTCAAAAACTCTTTTACTGCACGTTTTTAATTAATCTGACATATCTGTGTATGCTGGTAAAATTACAGCTGGTGCAACCTAGCAACATGAAGAACAAGACTTTTCTTTTGAGTCAAGCCAAGATGCTTTCATTATTTGTCTAAGATCCTTCCTGTGCAAATCTGAGGGCATTTATGGCTTGCGTGAGCAGATTTAACATCAAATTTCAGGAAGATCATATTGCTTTAATATCCTATTAATAGAATGAGGAGTAATACTTATGTTTTGATAATGTCTTATATTACAACATCCTGTTTTATGGCACTGAAAAGTCTCCCTACAGAAAACAAGAATAACAGACACACCAGAGGCGATGCACTCACCTCTCACCTCCTGCAATATCATATCTGGGCCCCTTATCAATCTGGCTTTAGAGGAAAAATAATGGCAACAATTACAAGAAGAACAACAAAGTAAAAGTAGAAGATAAAGCTTTTGTTTTTCAGACCACAATCCAGAGCAGCAGCGTAAGCAAAATGCCTTCGATCTGCCTGTGCCAGTGTTGTAACGAACACTCTACACCGGTCAGTCACTCTCCAATGCAAGGCAAGCCAGTGTGCTTTTAGTCATGGTGGGTAAATACAGACCAATAAACCCAACTAAGAGGTATACACATTGCAGCCACAAACACAAAACCGTTGCTAGATGAGAGCAGTTATGCAAGAATAAATGCAGTAATCTTTTCATTGATGCAGTTAATGCCTAACCATTCTAAGAATTTCAATGGTACCTTCTATCACACCGCTGCATCATCTCAAATTAGGAATGTTAATATTTAACCGTTAACCGACAATAAGAATTTTGACCGATTAATATTATCAGTTAAACAGTTAACACTAGGTCGATACCTAGTATATGACTGGATCATATATGGTCAATGTGCTTAATTGTGGCCAAATTGTTACAGGGATAGTCAACAGTGGTGTCTATAATGTAGTAGATATTAAATGTTCATCCGTAGTGGTCCCAGTAATATTTGTTGTGTACTGATGTAGCTATCACATGACATTGTAAAGCTACATTTGAGAACATTAATTGAGGACTGCTTTTCAATGTAATCATACTTTTTTTTTTTTTTTAAACAAATTCTTGTTCTGGATTACTCATCTAAAGTGTTATTGTGTAATTAATGTTACTTTGTTAAACAGACCAGACATAGGTTTCACCCCATGACAATTATGAACTACAGCCTCCAATGTTGGTCTTGAGGAACTGTAGCATTTATTCATAGACAAACTGAAATCTACACTGTATATTTAATACCACCTGACAACTTTACCATTTATTTCTTCTCTGCTCTCTTCGTTGCAGTTCTTTCACCGCTGAAGCACTGCCCTTTTCCTTTCAGCACCAATGTTAAGCGTCTCGGACGCGTAAGCAGTTACTGGGAACGTGGATGCGTGCATCCATGACAATGCATGGATACAATATAGCGGCTGCGCTACCCGTACAGTATGCAGCTGCCTGCAGAAGCTGAACTCAGAAAATATGTCTGCGCCTCCTGGATGGGTCAGCGTTTCCTCTATGTTGATTTTACCGTGGCGGCCCCCCACAGTATCAGAAATAGGGCTGCTTTGTTAGAGTGCATGTTGGAGAATAACGCGGTCACTTTGCAGAAAAAGGGAGAAAGGAAAAAGAGACGCTGTCCGGATGATAAGCCAGTTGAGATTGTGTGTGTATGTCCTTGAGAACTGTAAGTCGTATAACTTATGTTGTCAGTTAATTTAAGCCTGGTCTTGCAAATTTAAATTAAGTTAACTGGTGATTTTCAGACCTGCCCCCACTGCTAAAAAAATCCTAAAGGAAACACTGTGGGTGAACTGAGAATCAGTTGCTGGTTTGTCGGTTAACGGTTAATGATCAGTTAACGAAAGTCAGCTATCTGTCAAAAAAATGCATCCTTTTCTCAAAGCTATTACTAAACAGCCATACAGGATGCTGACGTAAATCAGCATTCAATATCTCCATTGAAAGATCTCCACCTTACGTCAACTAGTGTAATGACAAACACATACTTCATGATAAACCTTGACCAGCTTAAAATGTAATTTGGCTCAATTCAGATAAACAGCTGAGCTCAGTCTCCACAAGAACCACACTTTTACTCTAGTATTTGTAGCTGTGACGTACAATATTAACCATTTTCAGGGGGTTTGTATACGCTGACTTGGAGAGGCCTCGATAAATATGACAAAGTGGGACTCCCATCTCTTCCCTTGGTTTCTTTTCTGCAAATTCAACTAGATAATTCAAATAAAAGCAGCTAACAGTTACCCCAAAGAGGCAACACTTTACATGTGCCAACCAATGCTGTGGTACAAGTGAATACAACTGGCTACATAATGACTGCATCCTTTACACCAGGCAACATCAGCGATGAAGGAGGTTGATATATGCAGCCATGTTACATGCTGCAGTTATGGCTAACACAACTCTGGATGCAACATTACTTTGTGTCACAATCTCAAGGGCAGTGATTCAATTCAATACAGTTTTTAGAACCATGATTTAATTCCACAACGATGAGCCACTACTTTATATTATATACACATTAAAAAAACACCCATTTTACTATAAGGCGACACATTATAAAATAGGAGGCAAATAGTGAGGTTTCCATTACTTCACTAACCACCAAATACTAAGGACTTTCTTAATCCCCAAATGTGTCTGAGATTCTTGGAATTGCAACTTAAACCATGTAAATTAATTTTTAATATACCAAAAATCTGATTTGGGCTTACAGTGTCAATGTAGCCTTAGGAGAGTAGTAATAATTTAGCTACACGTGTTATGCTTAATGACACAGGTATCAGACAACTAATAAGTAAATACCTCCTCTTTCCTCTTTATTGGCCAGTGAGTAAGTGAGTGAATTTGTGTCTGAAATTCTTGGCACCATGAGGGTTTCTTCATCTTCAAGCAACTGTTAATATGTAAATAAAAACAATATAATCTGCTATATTTGGCTAAAAACCAACATTTGTAGATATTCATAAATTGATATAATTTATTGACATTCCTCCTACCGTCTGAATCATTCAAGTTTTACACTAACTTTAGAACAAATCTTTTTGATTAGCTTATTCATCAGTAATGACGTGTGGTACTCTTTTCCCTTGTGAGCTCACAGTGTTCATTTAATTTGATTAGAACGCTAACATTTTAAAGCAGAATATGTGTATGTGGGATGAATGGTACAAGGTGCCTTAGCATCATCTCAAAATGTACCAGCACAATGTACCAATGATACACACAAATGCAAACCTTCCTTTTGAGCCACATTTGTTTCATTTAAGTCACCGTGTTTAACGGACACTGAAGCCAAGCTGGTAAACTGTCTGCTAGCAGCAAGAAGCAAAAGCAATCACATAACTGTTGTGGTGGTTGGGGGGGTTAGGTAACATGAAAACACCTCAGCTAGCACTGCATGCAATTGCAGGTGGGAAGCCCCAGCTCACCAAAAACAAGCTTAGTTTTTAACCAATATGAAACAAGCATATTGTAGAATTCGTTGACATATGCAAGTCAATATCTAGGTCCACACACATACTTAAAATTCTAGGACATTTTCACAGCATCATTGAAACACAAAGCATACAGATAACACCTTAAAGATGTGAGGTTTTGTTAGTTAATGTCTTACACCAAAACACTTTGTTTTATTCAAGTCATGCCTCTACTCTCTGAGCCTCTGTGTTCAAACATATTTATGGCATGAATACAGTAGCTTTGACACACACATTCAATAGGCTACTTTGTACTCTTAAGAGTGAAAATTGCATTCCGGCTTCTCTTGGGAGGAAACCACTCAGCCATTGACCTCACAAGAGAAAGCCACATTACATCACATGTGCTACTCTACTTTAGCAGACCAAGAAGATTTAAAGATCCATAACTATAGAGTAACATCAAATCCAACTGTTTATAATCCCACGCAAGAAATTTGTTAGGACAACTACAATGTTGCCCTTTACATGATGAAATTTGGTAATAATGTCATCGCAGTTGAGAAGCATCAAGCTGCCAGTATAAGATGCCAGTATAAGATGCAAACTAATTGACTGACATTAATAACAACCCCCCCCCAAAATGTTAAGACATTATGCACTCTCTGAAGAGAATTATTCTGCCCAGGCTGTTCCATCCCATTGGCTGATGTATATTCTCCCTCTTTTGGATTAAGGCTAAACAATGGGCTGGGGTCCTGCACTCTGGTGACCATGGCAACAGGTAAAAGTGGAACAAAAGGCCTTCTGGTTTTAGACAACGCAGGTGTTCACTTACCCCATGCCTTGTGCCGAAAATCTGCCTCCTCGCCGTCCAGACACTCCTGAAGAGACAAGAGTCAGTTTCTTAGCCTGACAACTATTTTCACGAGAAAGAATGGCAGCGTTTAGTAAATATAAAAACCGTCCCTCGATTCTGCCTCGTTTTGATAAGATACATTTCCTTCACAAATGGCTTTGTCTAAAGAGGATTACAGCAACTTACCGACAGTCCCTCTTCCTCTTCCTCTTCCCCTTCGGCCTCGCTCTGCACCTCTTCCAGCTATTCCAGCCTTGGCTCCATCCAAGCCATTCTCCTGACTACGAACTTGAGTTAAGAAAAGAAAACGGCGTCAGATTTAGACACTACGCTGCATGCCGACGTCAAAATAATCATTTAGGCTAAAATGTGTTTACAGGTAACAGAGAAACAATATAAAATTGTGGTGCAGAATGAGAGCTGTGCAGCCCTAGATAAAAAAATAAAATAAATGACGAATCTTTTGCCGGCTATCATTTACTGTGGCACACACTGTCCCCTAGGGCTGTGCAATTAATTGAATTTCAATTTCGGCTCCCAACGATCACCAAAATAGTATAATCGAGAAAAAACGATTATTTTGCCATGTTCTGTTTTGCAAGAACACTTATTTTGTCTTGTGTTCTGAATGACACGCACATCTGCCCCTCCTGAACATGCTCCCGACCCGAAGCCAGTCAGGGAGGCTAGTCGTGTGCATATCATCCACTGGAATTTAAAAACTCAGCACGAGTAAAGATGGCAGCAGCGTTTGGTGAGCAAAAAAAGGCAAAACCAACTCAGTTGTCTGGGAACAGCCAACGTTAGCTAACCCTGCGGTCCCTCTGCCTTTGTGCCCTCCCCTCCGCTGTAGTAGACGCTGTATTCACTTACTGTTTAAAACTTTTTCAAGCTTAGTGGGGGTGCCTAGGCATACTGCTCAAAACAAACATGAAAAAACATAGTAATGTTCCCTCAGCATTTAATTTTGTTGTTAAACTGTATGTAAATGAGCAGGGACGTTAAATCACCTGTTTCACGTAACGTTACTCTAAGGTAGCGTCTATGTGCTGGATTTTTCCTAAGGTTAGCTAGCAAATAAGCCCACTGACAGCGACATTATTGTTGATATTTTGGCACAATGTTTAGTAATGACAGTAGTAGTGGTCATAGTGAGTGAACATGTGATGTGAGATGCACATTGTGTTATGTCTGTGGAAATGTTCATTAGCTGTGTAACATTATGTGTGATATCTGTACAGCTGAACTGACTCACTCAGATTTTATTCTGATCCAAAGACTGAGATAAAAGGACACTAACAGATTATACCCTGGACACTATCCATTATATCCAAATGTTAATGAGTAATCGTGTTAAATAATTGTGATTTCAATATTGACCAAAATAATCGTGATTATTATTTTTTACATAATCGAGCAGCCCCCCTCCCCCGCCCCTTCAGAACCACAGTTGGGACTAGGGGGGCTACTGGTGTGCTGCAAATATACTAATGGCATAATGGAGCTGACCTAGGATACTTTGATCTCTACCTTCAAACCAAGATGTGTTGTCATGCTATCCTGATCAGTTTAACATGCTTTTATGCAGAGGATGCCAGAAACAGCCTTTTTTTTTTTTTTTTTTTTAAAAAGGCTCTCTATTGTCTGCTTATGGAAATGGTTTTATGGAAATTGTGAAGTTGTGAACATTTCTATTCTATTCTTAACTTCACTTAACAAATATAGCCACACTGTTCCTATACGTTTACAAGCTACTGTTGATGCGAACCAAACACTTTATACTACTTCTTAACTCTTAAAGCCTCCCATTGATTAACCACTGGAGGATTTTTTTTTTTTTTAACAAATCATTGCTCACAAATTGCAGATTAATTATGGAGTACTACAGTGCTCTCATGTATGCATTAGTGAAACGTGTCAAAATTCACAGGACAGGAAATTATCTCATGTTGTAAATCGTAGCGTGCATGTGAAGTTTGATTGCACCAGGGCTAGAGCTCCAGGGTTATGGCCAAAATGATAAGCATGATTATTTTTAACATTAAGATCACCATTATTTATCACCATTATTCATGGATATTAAGGACATTTTTATTGCACTTTCACATTTATATTAACAGCACTGGTTTCACTTCCATGTTGTGCTACATTCCTGCAAATGTACATATCTTTGCATCAAAATAAGACTGGCGCTTTTTCACAGTGCATCACCTAGAAGCAAATCATAAATAAAAAAATTGTACCCAAAAATAGGGCTAGCTCTTTGCCCTGTGCTCCAGACATTTGATTTTCATTTCGCCCATCTGCTCTCTGTTGTATATTACTCCTCTACTCTGCAGCCCCAACATTCAGGAAGGTTTTTCAAAGGCTGCCACACCAGGGTGCATGTGCAAAGGCATGACATCTCGATCACCCCCTGGTGGCTGGCTGTTCATTTAGGAAGCGCTTAATTATTATGCAGCTCAGTTTTCTATGAGCGATGCACGCATTTTAACCCTTGTGTTGACTTCAGGTCACACTGACCAGTTTTCAATTTTTGTTTTATATCAGAAAATATGGGACGTAGAAATAAGCGCTGAAAATGTGTAGAAGAAAAATGTAACAATTTAAAACATTGGAATAAACAAAAACAAAACTGAAAAAAAAAAAAAAAGGCATCAAAAAATTTAGTGTTTTTTTCAAGGTTGACGGGAAGACAACACAAAGGTTAAAACGTCAATATCGTCATGTTCATTTAATTGTGGGAAACCAAAATTGTGTCCGAACAATTGTGCAGCCCTAACCAGTGCTTTGCTTGCCAAAACAAATATTCACAAGATACCTAAAAAAAGTAAAACGGTTAAGTCAAAGTAAAGGGATAGTTAACACTTACACTCTCGTCCCCTGCTGGCTCCACGGCCCTTACGTGGAGCTCCACCTCGACGACGTGCTACATCTCTCTCTCCTTTCTCCCGGTTCTCTTTTCCTTCCTCTCCAGTTTCTGCCTGGCTAGTCTCCTTCTGGCCTGACACCCCTTTCTTCTTCCCCACCATTTCCCAAGAGTCCTTAGGAAAAAATAAAGACAGCATTACACTGCTGGACTCACTATGTACTGAGTCACCAATACGTAAGGCTGGGTATTGTTAAAAAATATTCGATATTGGTACCAATACCGTGTATTCAATACTGGTTCCTAAAAAATACCGGTTCCAAAACAATACATTTATTCAAAACCAATTTTATAAAAACAAAAAGACAACATTACACATAATGGCAAAAACCTTTTTATTTATTTTTCAGCTCCTACTACATGAGCCCCATCTCTGTGCGCAACGTAGAGTTTTTCCTGCCTGCCTCTGCGATGTGTAACGTTAGACAGCCAATCACAAAAATTATTAGATCTTGGTAGAAGCATGCTGCATGCTTATTGGCTCACTGACGCTGATGAGATTTTCTCCTTAGGTATTGATAATGGGTATTGAATGAAGAGGCATTTTTTGGTAATAAAAACACTGAGGAAAAGTGAAGGTTAATTTATTTCTAGACCACTGCCATAACAGGACAATGTACTCAGCCAAAATTTGATCACAACTAAAATAAATGTATTCATAAACAAACTGGTTGGATGTGGAGTGTTGCCTGGTGGTAAGTATGGCAGTTTGGATCGACATGCCGGATGTCCCTCACCTTGCAAAACGTTTTGGGAAACAACAAATTTAAAGCAAAGAAAATTGCATTGTACAACCAGGCAGGCCTGGTTAGTCCCTATGTGGAATGATTGTAAAGATTTAAAAAGAATAGGTTTACAGCATTTACTATGTAACTGAGACGTTTTGGGACCAATTGGCGGGGATTTGACAAAATACTCACAGCAATACAACAATACACTGGTAAGAGCAAATTACATTTAAGCATGTATCCAGCTTATTTATCTAGCTCACGTTACTGTATTGTGTGAACAGTTAACTTCATTGAATATCGTATGTGGCATTTTATAACAGGGTGCAAATGTTCCACCAAAACAAGTTCCTTCCCGAGACCATTTTGCAGATCCACCGTCTTTGCGACCAGAGCTTAGCGCCGCACAAGAGGATTATGATTGGTTTAAAGAAATGCAAACAACCCAGAACGTATTTTTTTCTCCCATCCAGGAATGTATGTGTGGAGTAGCCAGACCTTATTCTGCAGCGCTGCAGAGTATCTTGACAATCCAGGAAGCTGACAGCCCCTTATCTGATTAATGTGCTAGCAAGATAAATTTCCACCCTTTTTAAGTTTAAATATCCCCCTATATTCTACTAGTTCCATTTATATCAAAGCTTTATGTAACTATGAGGTCTCATTGTTATCAACCTTGTTGCACCTGTGGCAGTTTTTAAGAACTGGTCAAAAGATTTAAATCGAAATTATCAGTCGATTGTTTTTACCTCTTATTTAAATAATGTAATCGAGACAAAAGGTGAGACAGTAATACATTTGTGAAAGGATTCATTTCTTAATGGGTCAGTGAAAACATACTAGGGGCATGCAGAAGTGACAAACTGAACAACAAACAAGGGAAGTACAAAAAATGTGTTTAGTCAATTTCTTTTTGCACCTTTTTACCTTGATTACCAATTTTATCTAAACTAGGAAAACCTGCTTCTGCCTGTGTTCATACCATGCTATACCTTCACAAGATCCATACACTTACGCTTAGCCCTCACACAAAGCCAATACTCACAGTATCTGGGTTACCCTCCAGCAACACATTAATGGCTCTGTTGACATCCCCGTTGCAATCGTGCAGTGCGATCATAGACTCATCCTGGTCCTTGCCTGTGATGTCAATCAGCTGCAAAAGAAAGAGTGGCATGATGAGACACAGAGGTGACCCCTGACAACTTGTTCATAAAAAGGCTGTTAATGTAAACTTATGCAAAACATTTTTTTTTTTAAAAACATACATACATCAGAACAAGGGTTAGCTAAAGAACAGCACGCCTGCTACCATCTTGGTCACTTCAGTAGCTTAAACACAAGTTTTATTTTCCATAATGGTTGTCACACCATGCCCTCTTTCAATGCCTTTGAAAATTCTACACACTATAATCGAGTCTGCAAAAGATAACAACCTCTTATCAAAAAGGTACTGATACGTTTTTTTAAATAAAACTTTCCAACCTTAAATGACAATTTTGAGTCTTACTTTTTTAACTTTGACTAACGTAATCATTAATCACACGATTTATTGCCAGATTCTGTATAACAAATAAACGTAAAGCAATTTTGTCAGAATTTGTAAAACTAGCAACTGAAACTGCTGAGATTTATTTATTAAGAGCAGATAATGATATCTAGTGTGGAACCTCAGATTTTTAACCTCTTAACACATTCAAACACCCATTTGCTGTGTCCATTTCTAATAACTTAGATTGTGCCTTAAAAATACATAGTTCAAGCATTTTTTCCATATCAATTCCATAGCTAATTAACACATTTTATGCAGAGTGATATATTGGCTATATATAATATTCACCACCACCGCAGCCTTAATATAATGCACTGAATGTCACTGACTGTATGTGCTTGATGACATCTGGCCAACCAAATATGCAATAACAATTTTATATATGCAATATGCATAATATAAGAGACACACATATACACACCCAATGCAAGACACAATACACATGATAATCTGTGTGTCACAGCTAAAACACAAAGTAGTGCTACTTAACTGGAAAACTCAAGTAGGACAATAGGATGTGCTTCTGCTCACCTGTTTGACCTTCTCTTCAAAGTCTGCATCATTGTGGTCGGAAATCATCTGCGCAAGTCGGATCTGCTCTGCGGTAGCCTGTTCCAAGAGTAGTGAAACATCCAATATTTGCAACAAATTTCATGCATTCATGTAAAAACTCATATTTAGCCATTCATAACAACTTTTTAATGCAACTAGCTTCTATTACTACTACTGGGTACTAGAGGTCTTGTTAGACCCTTCAATCCCTTACACACTTAAAGACCTGCCCAAACACCACATTGTAACTATAAAACTTGTGTGATGTTAGCTGGTCCACTTAGATCAGTGAGTTAGTTGATCAGTGTAGTTCAGACTAAAGGTGTAATCCCTAATGTCTAAAATCAGGGACTTACCTCTAGATTGTCAAAATATGATGTCAACAGTCCTGATTATCTTGCAGTAGATTCTTAGCTTTAGTCAAATAAACTTATCAAATTACTATTTAATAGGGCTGTAACTGGCATCATTTTTCACAACCTCTTACAGAGAACATTTTGTTGAGCCATGAATTTTGGTATTTGAAGTTAGCTGGAATTTGTAGAAACTGTGTCTAACAAAACAAGTCACATTCAGTAATACATTGCTTTTCCTATATTCAACTATATTGCTATACTCATTGCATCTGGGCAGTGTGACAGGTGGTGAGAGTACCTGAGGCCTCTGCTTGTGCTGTGTCTGACTCTGTGTCTGGCCCTGTGTCTGCTCCCAGCTGCCACGGGCTCGGTTCCCGCCCATGGACGTCATCATTTACAGTATATACAAATAACAGTATTTACAAAGGAATAACACCTGAGAAGAGAAAGGTGAGAGAGACATTAAAGACCTGTGACTATTACCTATTTATGTCATCATAGGCATTTCTGGTACACACTACTACTTCCTCAAACTGCCTGGTGGCTTATTGCCTAGGGGGTAGGGGGGGAGAGAGTAGAGCAAGCTAGCAGCGTTATCAAGAAGACAGCATCAGCTTTGTTCCCAGAGACGCCTGAAAAACGTTAACAAAGAGCGGTTTTCAGCTCTTTTCAGGCAATGTCTAAAACCAAAGCTAGCCGCGGGTATGACCCGCGAAGCAAGAGTGCCTGCTGCACTCAAGGCTTGCAAGTGCATAACGTTAGCTAACTTATTTACCTCTTCACAGTATTATGCAACGCTTTCTTTATCAAAATAGCCTTGGTGGCGTTTAGTCAAACTATAGTGTGAAACAACATTATATGATTGCAAAACCTACGATAGCTAGATCAACACTGTTTTGAACACCAAATGAAAGAGCCAAGATACAAACACATAACGTTAGTTAAGACATCCGACTGGCTAACGTTATAACGCTACATCTCTTTTGGATAGCAAACTGTTAACATTGCTATCGACAGCGACTGCTTAATCTTACATACGTTACGTAAAACCCTGTTTGGACTAGCCCACAAACAAGCCTAAAACCAGGGCCCGTCGAACATATCCAATTCTATTAACCAGCCACATGGCCAAAATGCTAGCCAACTAGCTAATACTTGAGGGGAAAGCATCCAGCTTTGAGGTCGTGGTGGGCTTCCGCTTCTCACGGCTTCACCTCATGGCGACAACGAGGATAACTCTAACAGCCGATAGCAAACTAGCTTACGGAGTACCGACAACTGCTGACTTAGCTTGATGGCCAACAAGTTTATTACCGAACTTACTAGCGAGCAGTGAAGCTTTCACGTTCGAACAAACCAAAAACGCCCATGCCACTAGCTAGCTAGTCTGCTAACGTGTGTTAGCCATGCTAACTTAATTAACGTTAACGTCGTTTCGCACAGCTAGGCAACATTAGCCAGTTAGCAAAGTAGCCCCTTCATAAACTGCACCACCTCTATACAACATTGTAGCCCCAGTATATTATGATGGCCGGGCTCTCGACATAGGAATCACCGATGCTAAAGGCAGGCCTGCAGGCCGCTAAAATGAAAATAAATAACAGACGATACTGACCAGAAAACCGGCTCAATATTTGACACTGCTACACAACCGACCGACAAGTGGTCTCGTTGTCGACCTTCTAGTCGGATTTAGCACAGGATATAATTCCTGAACCCCAAGTTGATACAACTAAGTTGGGAAAATATAGCGAACCGACTCGCTCACACAATAAGCGAGAGACTGAATTTACCTGTTTCTTTTCCACTCTGACACCACGGAGAGCTGCGTCACGTGGTTTACAGGGCGCTTCGAGGAAACTGGACCCACAACATGTGATCACGTTACACACTAAAATAGTTTAATATTATCAGCGGAGTTATGACATGTCAGTGGTGAGGATGCACAACACAGATAATAAATGTTGGTACACTGAGTGATGAGGAGTGTAAGAGATTGCATTTATCTAACAAATAAATATACTGTATGTAAAATAATATTAAATAATATTAAATAATAATTAAATAATTAATTGTGCAAATAATTGTACTAGCTACATACGTGTATACAAGCATGAATAATACAATATAAGGGTATTTAGTATATGCCATGTTATGTATAGCTATTTCATATGGTATCATTCACTACAATAATATGTAATAATGTGATGTACTATAGGCGTATATAAGGAATATGAATGAAATAATTATATGTAATATAGTATTAAATATGTTACTACTAACGTTACTTCTTCTACTAGCTACTACTACTACTACTACTACCACTAGTAATATAATAGTAATGTATAATATCCAGAACAAAGTGAGGTTGTAAGTGGTTAATTGCACAAGTTTGGCCTATGGTTTGGCCAACATTGCCAATTATCTTTAGTTTTTTTAATCACATTTTGTACAAAAAGAAACATGCTACAATACAAAACATATGGTAGTAGATTTTAGGGCCTTATGAAAGTTTGGGGCTAAACAAAGCATAACATATATTGTACAAAATGTGAATTAAACCACACGTAGGTTGTTTGACCTAACTGGTCCTCCTTACACAGTTATTACGGTAATATGGAGCGTCGCAAATCAGTTGTCGCTGTCGTCCCAAAGCTTCTAGCTAGCACAAGCTGAACTGCGTAACTTACCACTACATGCATGATGTCACTGAACACGAATAGCTAGCTGTGAGTATCAGTACGCTCGCTGCATAGTTTTTTTCTTTCTAGAAACATCCTTTCAAAGCTGATAAACAGCGTCTCGACTGTGCTACAGTAGCATTTATTTTCTAAATGGACAACCGACTGTTAGCTACCAAGCTAATGTAGAAACGTAACGTTTAGATGCACTGCTAGCTAAGATAGCTAATCGGCCTGTGGATAAACAGTTTACACTGACAGACAACATGGCAGAGTCATTATCAGGGGTTAATGTTGTTCTGGTTATGGCCTATGGAAGCTTGGTAAGTAAGTTTCAGTTTTGGTTGCTAGCTGATTGCTCATGTGATGATGCTCAAGTTAAAACCCTGTCCTGTCACGGTTTGGTTTTGTGTGCAGGTGTTTGTGCTGCTGTTCATCTTCGTCAAAAGGCAAATCATGCGATTTGCAATGAGATCCCGCAGAGGACCACATGCACCTATTGGCCACAATGCACCTAAGGTAAGGTGGATCTCCTCTTTTATAAGTTTGTTTACCTCTTGTGTAGTTGAATATGCATCAGCTGCTGTTGGTTCAAGAGTTCAGATGTCTGTGTATTTTCTAAATGAATTGATATACAGGCTTTGAGGGAGGAGATTGACTCCAGACTGTCCAAGGTCCAGGAGATCCGCTTTGAACCTCGTCTCCTATCAGAAGAAGACGATAGGCTGAAACAAGGATCACAAATCAGTCTGTCACTTTTTCAGCTCATCTTGTTGCCACCTGAATCTTTTTTAAGTGCATTTCTTTTTTTCGAAATCTAACAAAAACCTGTTTTGTATATCACAGGTTGCTACAACTACCTGTACAGAATGAAAGCTCTGGATGCCATCCGCGACTCAGGTGAGAGATTAAATTTGATGCTCAGACATATTGATTCTGCAGGGGCATGTATTATTCTTCTCATCGTGTCATCATATATCTGAATCAGTTATTCTCACACTCATGACTGTATCATCTCTCAAATTCACTTCAAGTATCATATCTTGAGAAGAAGCAGTTCAACAGCTTTTCATCTGTTAAAAGGTGCTTTAGGTAGGATTGCGAAGATCCAGGACTTAGCCAACATTTTTTTTAACATCGACAACTTCTCAGTCCCTCCCCCCTTTCTGCTAAAGTCCAAAACTGTCTCCTAAGCCCCTCCCCCCACAAGGGAGAATGAATCAAGGGGGGGAAGGCAGCCGCCGCAAAGCGTACCTACTATGGTGCCATTTTGACCATTACCTTGTATCTCACGTTATGGCCCCGTAGCAGACGTTTTTGTAAAAATATGCTTACAATTGTGTCATAACCACGCAACTTTCTGTCACACAGGAGAGAAATTACCATATAGTACAGGAGAAATTCGCAGGCAGTTTCGACTTACATTAGCTGTTTTAGTTTAATTATTACTAATGTTAACTAGCATTTTAGTTAGCAATTATTAGCCTGTGCCCATGTTATCTCCTTACATATACCTACGCTCTCCGTCTCTGCAAGATTGGGAATGATTGATATTTCTCTTGGGCCAGCTACCAGAAGACTTACAACTTTCAGACAGGTTGTTCACGTCACATTTACGTCTTCAAGCTCAGTTGGAGGCTGCGCAGTAACGCTCAGCAATCACCGGAAAAGTGCTTCTAATAGACTTCATTGCTCTCCATTGCAAGTCTGCGGCGTCGTGCATCTGAACAGGGAGCTGTGGATTTTTGCAAATCACACTACAGGCTGTAGGTGGTGCCAGAGGAGCCAGATTGTTTTTTTTTAATGACCTGCTTCATGTAGTTCTACTGGAACATAAGGGCAGTTTCAGCAAATATGACAGAAAGTTAGTTTTATAAGTCTTACCTACTGCACCTTTAATCTCAAAAAAAAAAAAAAAAAAAAAAAAGATTGTTTTTTTTAATACATTTATTTCTTGAGTCTTTTGTTTGTGTAATTATATATTATGCTCTATGACTGCAATAAACAATGACCCAATTTCCCCATGGGGAGTATTGAAATGTCATCTTTTTTTTAACCTTCACTTCTTGTTCCTTCCTGTTTGGACCTCAGGAATTCCTCTGCAGGAGATAAGCCGCTGTCCCAGTGCGTTTACTGGACGCAGCTTCAGGAACTGGCTGCTGGAGTTGCGCAACTCCCACTCTCTGATCAAGAGCAGCCGCAGCGCGCTTATTGACCGTTTGCTTGAAGGCTACGACAGCGCTCGCCATGGGACTGGGGTGCGTGAAAGTGTTATTGCGTGCGACTGATGAGTGATGGAAAATATGAATAAGATGGGCAGTTACGTTGTAGCAAATTACTGATTTGACTTTAAAGTCAACACTTTGTTTCAGGTGTTTGGGGAAGCAGAGTTTCTTGAATACCAGCAATCTCTAAACGAACTGGCTGATGTGTAAGTGCTGTTATTCTCGTCCAGATTTTAAATTGTTAGCCTTTAGAGACACATTCATTCTTTATAAGCACAACAATCATCGACTATCTAGCGTAGACCTACTTGCACAAATCTTGTGTTTTCAGCTCGGAGCACATCGTTATTACTATAACTGCTGCCATTTCATTACTAATATCCATGAATCTATTTACGTGTACTAGTATTAATATATTGGTGCAATGCCATCCGACTTACAGTTGACATTTTTGCATAGTAACCACCACTTTCTCTGCTTCCATTTCCTCAGGGTGAAAGCCTATTCCAGCACCACCAGCCTGGACCAGCATCACCAGTCTGCAGCCAAGGATCTGACAGGCTCTCCTGTCCGGAGCACTCCCTCCACTATCCAGGTCACCTACCTGCCCTCCACCGGCCAGCGCAGCAAGAGGCCCAAACACTTTCTGGAGCTCAAAAGTTTCAAAGACAACTACAACACACTGGAGAGCACCCTGTGAGAGACCGCTGTTAACTTACAGACTGTCAAGAATGAGTGAGTGAGTGAGTGTGTGTATATATTGGTGAAGCCCTTATGTGCACGTGTTACACCCAAGGCCTTTGTTTGCCTTAATTTGGACCTAATGAGTGTGTTCAGAGAACAAATAGGATTGTAGAAAACCTTGCAAGGTTTCCATCGTCATTTTTGTAAAAACAGCAAAGTTAATGGCAAGTCACCTGGATTTATTTTTATCTTTCTCAAAGTCCAAATGTAAATATGAGTGTACCTTTTACTGTGTTTGTACAGATGTAAGATTTATACGGTCATTGATAACTTATTTAATTGATATTGAGTGATTTGTATTTATGTGAGGTTGTGCATGGTCGTGGTCTGAGATAAAAGCCTTACAACCCATTTTCCTAATAGTCTGTCTTTAATATTTCCACTAGATGGCAGTACAAGGTTAAAGAGTAGAGATGCAACAACACAGATGTTAAAAGTTAGGTGTGTAAAAGTTCACAAAAACCAGGTATTTCATTATATTGCCATAAAATGTGACCGTCTACAACACAAAAACAGATTGGACTTCAATGTACAGTATCTTTCTACAGTGTTCACAGTAAATGGGTACTCAGTTTATAAAAATGTACATCCTGGATTGCAAGTATTTTAAAGAAAAACAGCCATACAAACAATGCAGAAGTATGTAATTAGGTTTATCAGTTAAATCAGAGTTGTTATTATGCAACATTTTAGCACAACACTAGATGTGTAATACAAAAGGGTGTTGAGGCAGCACTTGGCAGTGTAGATATGAATTAAAATGTAGCTATCAACTAGCCTCTATCTCTACAAATACCCCTAATGTTTTCCAGCTATTTTTTAAACTCAACCCACCTTATATATTGACCTATTTAAACAACTTATTTCTGCATGCGAAAGAAGTGGAGGTGGAAAACTTTAAAACGGGGAACTTTACGGAACTTTTGCTACTGCCACTGCATCGTGAAGACTTGCTGACAAAGTACGTACTGCACATATTTGTGTCTTTGTATATCATGGAAGAGTTCAGAAAAATTCTTTGCATTGCACAGCTTCTTACACGTTTCCTTTTTAGGATTCCTCCTACCATTGGATCCTAGTTTAAATTCCCCTTTACTTTCCTATTTTAAATTCTGTTTGATACAGAGAGCCAAGAAAGGTGTGCAGGACAGCCTCAAAAGTAACTATGAGGGACTTACAAAAGGACCAATGTGCTTTGTCACCATGAAGTCTATTAAGCCAGCCTTTTTGAATCACTGCAGATCTACATTTTGTATTCTAGTGGTAGGTGGTTAAATATATACTGTATATTTACACTGTATTGTACTTCTGGTTATTCCTTTGGTTGACACTCAGGACTTAATCTCGATGACTTTGATGAACGGGAGGGCCTTGTCGGTCAGAGTCGTCGGTGTGAGTCTTTTACTGTACAGAGGGGGGAAATAAAATGAATGTTATGAGGTTTACGTGAACATTTGAGTATAGCGTGACCAGTAGACAAGACACCTCAGTAGGATAAAATCAGCATCTTACTGTGAATAAGAAAGCTCACCTGTAAACAACCTCTGGCTTGTTCTCAGTGGACGTCAGGGGGGGAGGGTCCTGGCCTGCCAGGAAGTACTCCATGTGGTCATGCATTTCTCTGTTCTGCAGACAGAAAGGGGTTAATGACATTAAATTGTGTGCACAGATGCAATTACAGAGCAGTAGTATGAAAGTTGTACATGCAAGACAACTTTTCAGCTCTTACTTGAGTGTGGCGCTTTTAGATTTAGCACAAAGGACAAATAAAAACACAAAAAGTACTATATAAAAAATAAAGTCAGTCATAGTTATAAGCCTTAAGTTATTCATTCAGATTCCCTAACTGCAGTTATATAAGGCTCCTGACCTCAGCTTCCAGGAAAGCCACCCTCTCCTCCAGATCCCTGATGAATCGATCTCTCTCTTGGATGACAGTCCTGGAGTTCTGCAGCTGTATCATTGACAAAACAAACCCAAACCAACAATGTGAGATGCTCAGGAGAAACACAGCTCACTTTTCCAAGAGGAGCAGATGCAGCATTACTTATTCACGACAAGTGGGTTTTGTTCTCACCACACGTTTCCTCTTGGCTCTGCTTCCGCAAATCAATTACACTTTATGTGTCCGCCTCCTTAAAATCTAATTTCCTTGTTAATGGCTTCCTCTGCAGTTGTGGGCAACGGAGAGCTCATTTGCATTGTGTGTGTGTGTGTGTGTGTGTGTGTGTGTGTGTGTGTGTGTGTGTGTGTGTGTGTGTGTGTGTGTGTGTGTGTGTGTGTACCTTGCACTACTAGTCAGCCTGCTTGTGTGCATGAATACCTGTTCGATCATGTGGCGGACTTTCCTCTGCTGACTCTTTAACATGTCGTCAAGGTGATGAATCTTTTCCTTCAGGAGAGCCACCTCCTTCTCCAGCTTTTCACACCTGCAAACACACAATATATGAGAACAGCAAATTGATACATATAAAGTATAAAGCCATACATAACTACTGAACAAGTTATTTTGTAATTTTGACTAAAGGAGGTTTTATTTGTATGCTTTGCATTTTGCACCCTGGAAAGCAAGTTGCTAATGGATAAATAATTTCAAATTAATAAATATTTGCCTATTTTTAGAGGACATAAAAGTGGATGACTTCACCTATATCTAACAGTGAAACAAATAGCATTATTGGGTAGTAAACTTTGTGTCTCTTCTCACCTCTGTTCATTCTCCTCCCCTTCCTCCCGTTGTGCTTTGAGCTGCAGCAGCTCTGCCTCCCCTGCTGCCAGCTTGTCTTTGAGGATGCTGTTCTCTATCTCCATGTTTCCAAGCAGCCTTTGCAGCTCCTCCACCTGCTGATCCCTCTCCTCCGACCGCTCCTCAGCCTTCTGCAGCCGCTCAGATTGCTCAGCCAGACGAACACCATACTCCTGTGACTCGGCCTGTGAGGGGAGCCACAGTGTAAGGGCCCATTTAGACTAGAAAAAGTGAACTGGCGATTAGCCGAGCGTTCTGCGGCAGTGGGAGGGTCACTTAAATGGCCCATTTGAGTGACATCCACCCCCTCCCCCACCCATCATCATTTCACAGAGAGAGAGAGAAAATAGGCAAAGGTCCTGTGCTTTGTTGTGTAACAGTCAGCTGTTACACAAACTCCTGGGCAGTTAAGTACTTGTGTTTTCGTTTTTTTACCCTCATAGTGTTGTAAAACTTTCTTGTGGCAGCGATAGAGGCAGTGATGTTTCCTGTACAGGACTCTCACAAAAGTTGAATCTGTCTCAAGCTTTAGCAGCAGGCTGTTGCACTTTTGTTCAGATCCCCCCCTGCGGTCCCCACCTCCACAGTCTAATTGCACTACCCCCATTCAAAATGAACGGGAAGACCTGCGCTTTTGCAGGACCAATGCAGTGAGTGTGAACACAGCCACAGAACCAAGTACGACGTAATTAGTGATGGATATGCTATTAAAGGCTCTGCACACCCAACAATTACTGTTTGCAATTACTCTGGCTGATTAGACCTCTGCTCCCAGGTAGCAGTTGATTGGGTTTATCCGACAGTTTCAGATGATCTAAAATCACTTTATTTGGAGGAAAAACTAAAAATGAGTGCCCCTGAAATGTTAACAGTGAGTACAGTAGTACAAGTTAAACCAGGGAAGTCTATAACCTGTAATTGATGTTTACAACAGATAGCATGGTTTGTTTAAAACCTCTCGGATTGTCTGACTGCTTGTGTTTTCCGATGAGTTGTTATAGCAGTTTTGTAGCTTTCCCAGATCCCAGCAATTAACTTGGTGACTACAATATTTTTTTTGTAACCATTAGGAATAATAGACAAATATACAAAAACAAGACCCACATTCAATAAACTGAAATCATCCCTTACACACCATTAGTCAACCAACCGAGGTGTTTTCACTCATGT